>NW_026515855.1:0-177179 GCF_023601865.1 Aspergillus affinis
CCCCCCCCCCCCCCCCCCCCCCCCCCCCCCCCCCCCCCCCCCCCCCCCCCCCCCCCCCCCCCCCCCCCCCCCCAACGGTGGTCTGAATGACGAGTGAGCCGGCCATGGGTGTCTTGGCTCTAATGGCATGAACATTTGGTCAGACTGTGACTCAAATCGAAGGGAGCCTCAATCCATACAAGTTGTCAACCTCTCAACATTGAAAATACTCGGGATTAGTAGAAGCTCGCTCTGCTAACTAGCTAAATGGCTCTGATGGTATGCTTGTCCGATTCAGACTATGTGAGATGATAGCGGAGCCGAGATTCTTTTTACGGCATACTGAGAGGGTTCCAGAGCCGTAGATACAAGGAGCTGGCTTAAATGGCAGTGCTCGTGAGGTGTATATGATCTATCTACCTTTAGGTGATCCCAGTATCCGTTTTAACCTTAAGATGAAGTTTTGCATTCTTAATTCGGCAACCGGGTACAGGCTGCTGTGAAGGGAGAACATGCGTATAAAAGAATGGTATTGTGTTTAAAAGCTATACACATTGAATGATCGTCTCGATCCTTTACTCTCTACCAAACAATAGAGACTGGCTGCAGTCTTCAATAACGCACCCTCTCTTTTTTTTTGGTGTGTTTCTTTTCTTTCAGTGACCCACCCAAAGCTTCCGTCAACTCACCAAAAAACAAAGGAATGGAAGCTAAGATAAAAAAGAAATGACTGCAACGACAGAAACAAACAAGCTCTTGGATAATTTGCCTCAAGAAAGAGCGGTCCTGTCATAGTGCACGTGTCTCAACGACCCTCTCGGCTCATTCTGTCTGGGAATGCCTCAAAATAATACCGTCTGGATGTGGTGCTAGGATTATGTCAGTGAGTAGATTCTCATTTGGTGTATGATACTGTAAGATGCGTACCTTTCTAGTCCTCATCAATGGCCGCCATGGCTTCCGCAAGAGCATCCGCGGAGCGTTTAAATTCATTGACGACATCGGCAGCTCGCTTGACCCTGATAGCTTCCGGGGAGGCATCTGCCATAGCCTCGGCGAGGGCATCAGCTGAACGTCTAACTTCTCCGGTGGCGTCGGCCGCTCGCTTAAGCATAGCACAGGGTTGGCCGGGAAGGTGACACCATTTCTGCAAGGTCCCAGCTTGCACAGTTGTCGCGGCAAGGGTGGCCAACACGAAGGTAATAAGCTTCATCTTGAAGAAAGATAGGTGAAAATAGATATAAAATCAAGGAAAATGAAGGGATGTTTGGTAGAGAGTATGCGTTCTTGTCCTAAAACACCGTGGGTCGATCGAATAAGCTGCAGAGTCAAGGACCATGGCCGATTATATACAAGTCGGACGCTGCCACTAGAAAACCACAACTCCATAATGCGCCTGGGTGATAACGCAGGCCTTATTCATGCGCACATTAGGGATGGTTGGATAGCCAGGGGAGAATGGGCGCCACCGGTCGTGAATAAGGGGGCGATTGAGAAATAGTGAAGGGAATTCATTCTCAATAAACGGCAATAAAGCTCGGATAGAGCCCATGTATAACAAGCAGCAGAGGGTGGAATAAGCGCTCTATGGACAAAGAGGATAGGGGCTTCCATCTCTGCAAGGCATAGATAGATGAATAAGGACCGTCACCAAGTCATCAGGGCATGGCGACTTGAAAGAAAGGGGACATCTCAAAGGACCATCAATAAGAGGTAGTCAGTCAATAGAGGCGGGTGAATAAGAGCCGTTGATTAATGTACCAGATAGGTTAGAGTTGGGCCTCGGAGCGATCGGGTCAGCGGATTGATAAGATGCGAGAGACGGAGTCTTGCCAATAAGGGTTTGCGATGAACTCGGCCGTCAAGATCATTCTCAAGTTTTCAACCGCACAGGTAGGTAGTTGCTAGGTAGCAGTTAGTTAGGCAGTGATTATGGATGATCAAATCCAAGATAAGATCGGGTCGGGATCACTGAGGCGATGGATGCCGAGAGGATCCGCCGCCTTTTCCGGTGTCTCGTGCATCGCTCTCTCTCTCTCGACCCCCGTTTCTTCCCATCCTCGTTTCTTTCTTCCCTGCCACTCCCTTCTCTCTTCCCCCCCCCAAGGATACCTGTATACCTATCTCCTCTCCCTCACCCGCCGAAAATGTTTTCTTTGAGGACCGCGCAGTCGGCGCAGGTAAGTCAATCTGGCAATTCCACCCTTCTGCATTCCTCCCTCCCGAACAAGTTTTCTGTTCCTTTGTCTTGGATCATGCACTGCACTTTACATCCCTCCGTCCGATATTACCGCCACGAGGTCAATCCCGACGCGCAAACAATCCCCCCCCCCCCCCTCCCCCCTTTTGTTTTTCCCGGTCGTCTCTTTTTTTGCGTTCAACCTCTTTTCTGTCCTTTTATTTTCCTTGATTTCTCATGAACCCCCCTCCCCTGTCCAGCCGATTTTGGGTTAGATCTAGGACGAAGAATTAACCCGGCGCTCAAAATTAGTCTTTTCTCCGCCGTGCGGCCGTGACGCCCTCGCTTGCTCGCTCTTCCATTCCGGTTCGATGTGCGTTTTACTCACCGTTCTACCTACCGTGATCACAAAGGATTCTGACTTCTTTCGTCTTGCCAATCCCCAGCTTTTGCTAGTGTCCAGTCGGATATTTTCAAGCCTACCAAGTATGGTGGTAAATACACCGTCACTCTCATTCCCGGTATGTGCGAACCTTCCTGCAAAGGTTGCCCATTGTGTCGCTGACATCTCTGCTTCTTCCCGTACGCAGGTGACGGAATTGGCGCCGAAGTCGCCGAGTCGGTCAAGACCATCTTCAAGGCCGACAATGTGCCCATTGAGTGGGAGCAGGTAGATGTTAGCGGTGTGGATACGGGTAATAAGCACTCGGAAGAGCTCTTCAAGGAATCCATCGCATCTCTCCGCCGCAACAAGCTGGGTCTCAAGGGAATTCTCTTTACCCCGGTTGAGCGCTCGGGTCACCAGTCGTTCAACGTTGCTCTTCGCCAGGAACTCGATATCTTTGCCTCGATCGTTCTTATCAAAAACATTCCGGGTTACCAAACACGCCACAAGGATGTGGATCTTTGCATCATCCGTGAGAACACCGAGGGTGAATACTCGGGTCTCGAGCACCAATCGGTGCAGGGAGTTGTTGAATCCCTGAAGATCATCACTCGTGCTAAGTCCGAGCGCATCGCCAAGTTTGCCTTTGGCTTCGCCCTTGCGAATAACCGAAAGAAGGTCACCTGTATCCACAAGGCCAACATTATGAAGCTCGCCGATGGCTTGTTCCGCAGCACTTTCCACAAAGTCGCCGAAAACTACCCGACCCTGGAGGTCAATGACATGATCGTTGATAACGCATCCATGCAGGCTGTCTCGCGGCCCCAGCAGTTCGACGTCATGGTCATGCCAAACCTTTACGGAGGCATTCTCTCTAACGTTGGTGCCGCTCTTGTTGGCGGACCCGGCCTGGTTCCCGGTTGCAACATGGGCCGGGATGTTGCCGTGTTCGAACCTGGCTGCCGTCACGTCGGCCTTGACATCAAAGGAAAGGACCAGGCCAACCCAAGTGCTATGATTCTCTCTGGATCTATGCTTTTGCGTCATCTCGGCTTGGATGACCACGCTAACAGAATCTCGAAGGCCGTGTACGACGTCATCGGCGAAGGGTAAGTGACCTCGTAATTTCTACATATTTGTGTCTGTGCTGACACGTACTGCCCTTTTAGCAAAACGAGGACCCGTGACATGGGTGGACAGGCGACTACGCACGAGTTCACCAGAGCCGTTCTGGACAAGATGGAGACTGCTTTGTAAACCATCAGTTTCTGCGCTCTTTACGTCCTGCTAGATTCTTTTAAGACGATGGGGCAAGGGGGTGTATACGGCAGCGCGATGCTTTGGCGGCCTGTGCTGACTGTTCCCATCCCGTCTTTGTATCATCTTCTACTAGAGCACCGGGGGGGCGTCTTGTTACACAATTACTACTGCCATAGACAACCATGAGGGAGGGGGTTAGGGATGTGTGTACAATTACATAGTATTGTTGGGAAATAAAATCCTATCCTTTTTTTGTAATCATCGCTCGGTTCTGTATGCTGTTCTGGCATTAGTTGCCATCATGGCAAGCCGCACGGGGGAAAAGATAATTCAAACAGGCTATCGATTGGGCTCTGAAGTACGTCTCTTGGAAATCCATGGGCACTGCCAGCCAGCGTGTTTTTCATAGAAAAAAGCAGTATTTTTCGCGCCCTTGACGTACCGAGCTAACGGTCCACAAAATTGAAGGCAAGCGAACTGGAACAACCAACAGAGTTAAGACTGCGGGCTGACAAAGTACCGAGGCCCGCAGACATTCATGTAGGTGGTTTAGGGTGTCCTCGCAGACAGGACTCGCAGTATATTGCTGGTCGCGCAAACGAGTTGGAATTCCTCGACGCAGACGATACCCCGTTTCAATGCAAGGTGATGTTTGCCGCGAAAAAAGTTGTGAAGGAACACATCGAGGGATTTGGTAGGCAAAGTCGGCCATTCCGTAAGACTGTATCAAAATGCAGGTCGCCGTTTCCTGCCAGTGTATTTGGAACTCGATTTCACGATCTTGCCTTTCTTTGCCATCTGCTCCTTCTTCCGCATAATCCAAGCTCGGTCCCCTTTCTTGGAAGATGGCGCCTTGCCGTTCGCAGCGGCCCTTCTCCTGGCATCCAGAACATTGACGCCGTCCATGTCATTCACGACACCTGTGATATCGCCCTGCAAGCCGCCTCCGCCAACTGTCAAAACAAGATACAATTTACTGTTCTTAGTTCCAGGGTCATCTTCCAGAATGCCGGCCCCAAAGCCAGCCCTAATAGCCGCGGCACTGATCATGCTTCGCTGCGCATCATTTTTCGGATAGAACTGACAGACTGCACGGCCTCCACGCCGGAGACTGGCATATAGGCCTTCAAAAAATCGACGTAGACGACCCTCAGGACTGACGTCGCTTGTTTCTGCGTTGCAGAGCCATTGAATGGCACTGATGCTAATGGCTGCGTCAAATGAACCAGGTCGGAACGGTACCCCTTGGCCGATATCGGCCAGGAACAAATCGCCTTCGACACCTCGTTGGAGAGCAACATCCAGCATGCTGGGAGAGATGTCCATGCCAACCCAAGTATGCGGCCCACCGTGCTCGGCAGGTACTTGAGAAAGGATCTCACCAGAAAGTCCGGAGCCGCAACCAAGGTCTAGGATGAGAGACGGGGATCGCAGGTCGAGAAGTTCGAGCGCCCGATTCGTCATATCAGCTTGGATATTCCGGATACGGGAGGAAGTAGTGTATTTCCGTGATTCATTATCATCGTAGAAGAGGTCCGGTGGTCTTGGTAGAATGGTCAGAGAGAAGAACGAAAAACAAAAGGAAAGAAAAAAAATTGGTGGTGAAGACAGAGGACTGAGAATTAAACTTACAAGATATCTTCAGGGCGTGACATGATGAATTCAACGAGCAATATGAGGGGAAATCCTCGAACCTTTTACTGGATTGTGAGGCAAAAATTTTGGCTTCTAACCACCTGAGAGTGAGGACGGCCGAAGATTCGGTAACTACGCCGTTAGTGCCTGAGGCAGAGATAATGCCGTCCTCCGCAGTTGCAGTCTGGCCATTCCGCCATTCATCCATCCATCTCTACATATTACCATGACCCTTAAGTGATAGAGGGCGCAACCCTTTTTCTTTTCGGATCTCACGCGCTCGCCCCTTGTTCATCTGTGGGATTCCTTTTACTTCACTTTTTTGTTCTTCTCGAGGTTTCTCTTTTGCCAACCTGACCCCGGCTGTTATACTGCTCTCGACAGCATGTGGATACTGCCTTTGGTTGGATACCTGGGGGTCATCGTAGGATTCTCCTTTCTGACCCTTGCCATAGGTAAGCGCCATAGCTATGAGATTTTTCTTAGGAAGCGGCTCTTTTCTCCGCAACAATGGCCATCAGCTTGAATACTGACACCCTCTCCAGCCTCGGGACTCTACTACTTGTCCGAGCTCGTAGAGGAACATACAGTCCTCGCCCGCCGACTATTGACTCGGTTGATATATAGCGTCATACTCATCCAAATCCTTCTGTCTGTTGTCGATCGATTCCCGCTCTCTTTGTCTCTCCTCAGCATCGGCTCCCACTTGGTCTATGCCAGCAACCTACGACGGTTCCCCATTGTCAAACTCTCGGACCCGCTCTTCGTTCTGTCCTGCGTTCTTGTCGGACTAAACCACTGGCTCTGGTTTCGCCATTTTTCCAAACCCCTCCCCTCGTCACGAGCTGGAACTAATTGGCGCAACCCATATCAGGTGGATGTGGACATGCCGACCTTCACTGAGGTCGCGTCTTACTTCGGACTCTGTGTTTGGCTGGTTCCCTTTTCGCTTTTCGTCAGTCTCAGTGCGGGAGAGAATATTTTGCCTAGCATGGGCTCCGAGTATGCTACGGGAGAGCATGTCTCGACTGCCGGGTTTGCTAACAATGCCCTTTCATCGGAAGGGAAGAGCAAGAACAAGGGAATGGCAAAGGCTTTGGTTGACGGCACTCGAGACTGGGTCCGGGAAAACGGCGAATTAATGGGTTTCTGGAGAGGAGACCACTCTAAACGATTCTGAAGCTTCTTGTCACATACCAGATAAGGCTGAAGGAACGTCACTAGAGGGTGTTGTCCTTTTGAATCATCTATTGTTATTATGTAAACATTATGTCAAATCCATCTATTCCAATAACTTGCCCCTAAAAAGAGTTGCGAGGGGTCAAGGGCAGTTACGACCACAGTAAGAACGGCATCGGCCTCTTTGAGGGTCTGCTAGTTTATAATTCATTGCAAAAAACAAACACGTTATCAGTTTAAAGAAAATCGACAGACGGGACTTCACTCGGGGCTTTAAAGCAACATCAAGATAAGAAATGGGTATATCAATCCTTCGAGGTTATTTATGGCATGCAACGTAGGAGAGCTGACAAAAGAGGACCGGCACGCATCTGTACAAAAAAACCATGGCAATAATGACTTGGAGCAGAATATCGATGAACTCATATCAAACACAGCGGTACAGAATTAACAACACATGGGGGAACAAAGGCATAATTCAAAATTAGGTTCGTAAAAGAGTTTGGCAAATTACCATTACTATCACTAGTCCCTAGACAACGAGTGTGGCCGGACTTTGAGCGTTCGTCATTTCATTTGCGTTAGAATCATCATCGACCTTGATCAGCCATAATGGGACCACGAGACAGAGTGATCGGAAGAAGAAAGAGGATAAGGAGAAGGATCAGAAGGAGAAGAAAAGGAGGACTCCGGGTATGACTTTCTGCACGAATACCATTCTTGAATGGCTGTTGAGTTGTCATAGAGCCATTAATTACTTAGGCCACATTTACTGTCAGCTGAGAACGGATTACAAAGACTAATGACACAGAAACTGACCTCGGTCGATTTAATAGGGTGGAGGAGAGCTGCTCTGATGGTTAAGTTCCATGAAGAGCATCGAGCTTTCTCTTCTTTTCGCCTTGGCAGATCGAGAAGTCTCGTTTGCCGGTGTTAACATAGACGGGGAATACATTTCGTCTTCATTGGCGAGGTCTGATTTGTGGTTAGAGTGTTCGTAGCTCGGCTGCATGGAAATGAAACCAGTGTCGTGATGCGTATTGAAATCCTCAAGAGGCTCTTCTTTACGGAAGGCTGTCTGGCCATAACCTGGCGTTGGAATGTCGGAGAACATCTGTCGGCGCGGCGAACGGACGTCTCCTGAGGAGATGGAGTGACTGGCATTAAGTTCCGCAGTGGCCGAACCGGAGCTTGGGGGATCCTCGAAGATATCTTCGAAGTTAGTGAGGAACATTGAAAAGACAGGCGCCGGAATGTTGAGCGTTGGAGCAAAAACGATGCCGACGTTCCTGACTGTCATTTTATTGACATCCGAGTTATTCACGATATTGATCAGGAATTGGACCAATGCCCGTAACAGGGTCAGGTTCGCTTTCGGGAGCCTGTGAACGAGCGAGTTGAATGCCACGAGCTTTTTCTGCTTCTCGTCGAGTTCTACCGCAGCAGATGTCAGCGCAAAGGATCTAGAGGAAGGAGGGTAGAGTATCCAGTCCTACCAAGCACGCGAAGGAATTCCAGATGAAGCTCGCGGGTGAGAACCGTTGTAGGGAGCTCCCGCAGATACTGCTTGAAAAGGGATGCAACGGCATGGACGTCGTAATACTGATCACCGGCCAAAAAATCAACATCGCCTTCAGTGTTGAACCGCTCTTTGAGGGCCTTAACAACAACATTTGAGCCGCTCAATCGAAATATTCCTTCTTCCGATGCCGCATCCTTGGCTTTGAGATACTCTATGCAACGATAGACGACAGCCGGTAGATTGACGGCCACGCCCTGTGGGGCACAGAATTGGACAGCTTCAGCTAGAGGGATTCCAAATACCGGCCTCACGAAATCTCTTTTATCTCCTAAACTGTGTCCATGAGGCTGCGGTGTTGGAAGATCGTGGACGGCGTGAAGTTGCGAAGCAAGGTCAATAGATGATCTGGTACGGAAGCTCCATATGCTTCGTTTTTTCTCTTTGGCACTATTGGCTGCCTTGTTTCCCCAGGCACCGGCATCCTGGATCACTGCACCATTAGTGGGACGGGAAATGAATCGCGATGAGAGTTGATTGGGGTCCGGTGAAGGGTTCGCCACCTGATTCACATCCCCAAAATCTGCTGAGCCCCCGGGAGCAAGCAGAGGGGATACAGGGCTCTGTTCAGAGGCTGGTCCAAAGATTGGAGGCTCGGCGGGAACCGCGTCGTCGTAGCTAAACCCCTGAACCGTATCGGGACTTTCTGCACCAGCCGTATCAAGGCCCCTGTTCCCTTTCCTGCTTCCATTGGATGTGATATTAGGTGTGGTAGCAGAGTTGCTAACTGGTTGCTTGCTGATAATTGGCGTTTGCTCCTTTGAAGATCCGGGATTGGAACTTTCACTTTCCGATTGACTCTCGACGTATTCCAGGAGCGCCTCGACCCAAGTATCTCTGTCTTCGTCGCTCTCAGCGCACAAAACATGCCTGACGAGCGCAGAAGAGTCCTTCTTTTTGGGCTCCAGGACAAGAAAGGCATGACGATACTGATTGTCAACATCTTCCTCCGCTCGCGAAGGGGAGCTGTTTTGTCCATTTGCGTTCATTGATTGCTTTCCGATTTGGGCATTATAGATTTTGATAGTACCGAGGTGAGGACCACCTGGTGATTCAAAATACTTAAGCTCAGGACCATGGAGAACAAAATACCGTGCCTTCCAGCCGCCAAAGTTTTTGCCTCGTTTGGTCAAATAACCCTCTTTCCTGGGCTTCCCATCCGGACCACGCAGCATTTCGGAGCCGGCTTGTTGCTTGCCCTTCAGGAGGCTAGTTTCGTCATCCCGAGGTTCAATGGCGTCAGTGGTGAGAAATTGGCACAAAGCCAACGCTGCATTCTCATCCATGGGCGAATCGAGAAGAGCCTCGAAGTAAGAATTTAAAGCAGCACGCCGTGAGTCCACCTTGGCGGGGGAATGCCCGTTGAAAATGGAGCGATCGGGCAGCCTCGCACCAAAAGCCGAAAGCTGCTTGACTTGTTGGTCGAGCTGTGGGAGGGCTGCAATAACTTTTTCGACTCGCCAGAGCTCCGCATTGTCCGCGCGTGAGAAAACACCCAGGGTAAAAACAGGCTCCTCTTCGGAGGGTTTAGACATGTTGTAGCTGTTTCTCGAGGGTCGCAGCCGCGATGACGACACTTTTACCTGAACCAAAGGAAGGGCATTGGGGGACAGCAGAAGGTTCGGATAGTCTTCTGAGACCAGACCCTGATATATCTCTTGAGTTTTAAAGGCTGGCGACCTAGGGCTGTCAATTCGAACTGCGGCATCGATAGAGGGTACAGCACCTTTCCCGGAGTCAGAAGAAAGCGATGCGGGAACCGGCGAGGCGAAAGGGTTGTTATATTGAGCAGCTCGAGGGGACAGAGCCAAGCCAGAGACATTACCCCCGGATGATATGGGCATGGTGGCCAAAGGACCGGGCATCCTCGGTAACGGTGAGCCGAGAGGACGATCCTCCGGCCTGGGACTCATTGGTAGGCCAGGGCTTTTGACAGCCATCATGGCCGCATGAGAGCCCGGTGGTGACATATGGGCCACATGAGAATTCATCTCAAGCTGTTCCAATCGTGGTGCAGTTCGCGGCGAGTATTGGTGGGAGTCTACCATTCTTGCATCGACTGAATTACCAGTTGGGGTTTCAAGTGCGGATGTAGCCTGGGCTTTTTCTTTCCCCGCGGGAAATTCGAATGTGCCTTGTTCGCTTTGCACGGCCGTCTCGCGCTCACGATCATCGTCGTCCCTCGTTTTCCTTCGCCCCCGCTCGAACGACTGCTCGTCAACCGCCAATATATCCTCGTATTCAGATTCGGAGTCGGAAACATCCGGGCGGTCCACCAAACGGTGTTCTGGTAGACCAAGGTTCAATGGCGCCGGGGGCGGCTTTCGGACCGGGTGAGAGAGCCTCTGCTGTGATCCTTCGCCGGGTACTGAGTCCTTGGCAGTGTTGGGGCTTTCCAGACTTGGACTCGCGGTCGACAACTCTTGTCGCGAGAACACTAGCGACGGAGGTGTCTGCGACTCTCCGTTCTGATCCGCCAAGCTGCGAGACTCAACGAAGTCGGGTTGAGGTGATTGCTTCGCTATGGTATGGTGCAGATCCGTGGAGGGAATTTTTGAACCAGAGTCAGTTCCTCCCGTTAGAGCATAGTAATTCGATGCCTGTGACTGCCCGGCACCTCCCTGAATACCAGGCCCTTCTCTGCCTTTGGTGGATCTATCATGTTTTGTTTGTGCCTCCACCGATGGCACGGGTGGCGCTGAGTTCTGCAGGTCCTTAACCTTTTTCTTGTAACGTTCCTTATCTTTCAACGCACGGTCCAGGTCTTTGTTGAGTCCGAGAATAAGGGTGCGTTGCTTGTCAACCAGCCTCCAAAGCTGAGAATTTTGAGAAGCCGCATGGTGCTTCTCTTTCAAAAGATGTTTGATCACCGCCTCGGCAGATCCGGCAGTAGTTATTAGGTTTCCAATGTCTGTTTGACTTAACGCGCTTACATCGAACGAAGACTTATGGGATTGGGAAGCGGACGAGAGAGATGAGATGGCGGAATCAATCGAAGAAGTCCGAGGCATTATGCGCTGGCCCGGTCGCTCGCCTGGCGTCGATCGTTGGGAGTTCAGGGGTGAAATCGGGGAGGACGTCGTTGACAGGGTCGAGTCCGGGGTGCGTGAGGCGAGGCGCGCCTTGTTCTCGGCCGTCCGTCCGTTCATATCTCTATCATGCTGGTTAGGTCCATGTAACGGCCCCTTGGATGTGGTAGAGGAGATTTGGCGAGTACCAGATAGGGTAGCCGGGGATACAGCATGGGCTGTTTGTTTGGCTGAGAAAGGTCGGCTCTCGGCGTGAGAAAAAAGAGCGGAGGGGGGGAGGAAGGGAGGGGGAGGAAAAGAGCACCTTAGCGACGGCGCGCTCTTTGAGGAGAACGAGGCTGACCTCCGAGGGGGGGAAGAAGTTGGGAGGTTCGTATGAAGAAGGGGGAGGGGAAGGGAAGAACGAGACGGGGTTGCGGGGAGGGGGAGAGAGTCGCCGGGCGCAGCCCCCGAGTCGGAAGTCTGCGAGCCAAATCCAAAGCCAAGGGGCGCTGGGGGAAAGACAGGATGGTAATGAACAGAAGTCCCAGAGTTAACTGTGGATGTTGAAAGGACCATCACGTTGTCGCTAAAGATAAGATGGAACATGGTCTGTTCAGGAGCCACTGGCACAGCTCCATAATAATAAATAACAGCAGCAGCAGCCCGAAGAAATCAATCAATCAGCATTGAAAAGGACGCGGGTCCAAAAGTATGGACCGGCGCTAAATTCGACTGGCGCCAACCGCCCCCAGTTCTGTTCCAATTCCCAATTACCCCGGGCATCTGCAGAGTGCATTATACTATGTAGACATCCTGTTTCGTCATGAGAGATGAGATATATCATGCACATACACTAGCTTCGAGTACCCTAAGAATCCGCAACTATACAGAACACCTCCCTCTACCCTTTTAACACCGATGTGCCGCCCAAGGAAAACCAACCATTTGAAAAAAAAAAAGAAAAAAAAAAGAAAAGAAAAGAAAGGGGAGAAACAGGCGTCAGGTATATCAGCACCGGCTCTGTATCGCGACATAATGTACAGTACAGGTTCATGCTATGTTGCCAGCCATTCCCATGAAAATAGCCTGGGCCGCTAGCTGAAGAGACCAGAAACCAACTTTCTTGAACCGTCGCTTGCGTGCCTGGTCATCGACTACGTCTCGCGCAAATGCATCGTATACCTTTAAAAAGGGTCAGTCTTGTACCGAAGAAAAGGGGAAGGCAAGCCCAACTTACCGCCGCCGAAAGGTCATCCATCAAACCACTGTCAAAGGTGGTCCAGCTGCCATCGAAATCGCCAAGGCGCTTGACGAGGCGACAGTTGACGGGAATGAAAGTTCGCCGTGAATTGATGTACGCGACCATGGGGCGTATTAAGGCATTATTGATATAGGAAAGATCTCGTGTAAAAAGAGGCACAACCGCTCTAACGTTGTTCAAATGGAGCCGGAGGTCGGTGATCAAGAACCGTCTCTGATCGCTGGTCACGGTTTCGCCAGTCTGATCTGCGCTATGGGAGACCGAGTCGTCATACCGGTTGGACGTCACGGTGGCTTCCAGTCGATCGTATAGATCGGTCATTACCTTGGTTAGGCTTTCATCATTTTCGGCCGGGAACATGATGTCGGCAACAATATCGACTGTTCCTTCATGAATCCAGGAAAAGGGACCCTGTACCCCACGATTCAGATGGTCGATATTCAACCCGTCGATGCGAACCCTGCTATGTTTCTTCCAAGGATTTGGCTTGCCATCCCGGTCATCCTGGCCACCCAATCGGGCGCCCGTAAAACCGTGGGTTTGGCGAGGATGAATTGTGAACAAGGAATTGTCAAATGACCCGGACATCATATTAGCAGACATAAAATCATAGAAGAGCCACTGCTTTCTCAGCTGCGGGAGATCGCAGGAAAATATGCTAACGGAGAATGGTCTAAAATTGTCCGGCTGGTAAACCGAGACCAGGACATCATTCATCTTGAATGAATCGATCTCAAAGTCGCCAGGGTTGTGCTCATGCCGGTAGGATTTTGGGTCCAAGTCGACATTTGGCCAGTAGACATGCCTACGGTCCACCACACCCCGTAGCCCCTTCACTTCGACATCACGAAGAAGTCCTTTACCATTGAACCATTTCGTGAACGACAGGGTGACGTTGACGGTTTCGATCGACAAGTCGAACTGTGTGTAGTTCATATCTTCTTCTTCAGACAACGGTCGCTGTTCCGATACGTCGGAGCTAGGTTGTTCGTTGAGAGCCGCAGCTGCGGCCACAGCAGCAGCAGTCTTCGAGGAGCCTTTACTCACATGACCAGCACCCTGACCTGGCCGTCTGGAGACGAAAACGTTCTTGAAAGTGATGACACCGTCTCCCCACCGGGGTACAATTGCAGATTCAAACACTACCTTCACACCGGAGGATCTCGTCAGGTAATTTCCTACCCAACCGGCAAGGGTTTCTATCGGTCATCAGTAAAGTGCCCAGGCACAATTCAGCAGCGGAATTTGGGAACGTACCCTGAGCCATGACGGTGTTGATCGCAAGAATCAGCAAAGAGAAAAATGTCGTGGTCCCTAAGACAATCCATAGCACATGACCCAACAGCACCCACGAAAAAAGGGCCGTTATCTCGTCGAGATTGAAGGGTCGGACGCTCCGAATTGAGAACCACTTAAAACGTACTTTGAGCCTCGACCAGAAACCAGTGGCTGCGGCCAGGAGTTCCTCCTTTGTAGGTCGATGCAGCTGTGACATGTGAGGTAAACGGTCCATCAAATGTCGATTCGACGTGCCCCCTCGAGCCTGCTCATTAATGGCCTGCTTGGGCACTGAGCCATGCGACCGGACATCATTTTCACTGTTTTCTGGTATGTAGGACTCGCCGCCGTCAGGGCTTATAGAATCCTTCTGTGTTTTTGGTTTCGAATCATCCTTGGTGTGCAGTTCCCGCTTCGAGACAGTCTGCGCAAGTCCGCGAAAAAATTTTCGATCAAATTGATAGCTTCGGTGCGCAATTATTTTTTCCGGAGAGATCGCACAGGTTGTTCCCGTTTCTACCGCCGTCGAATTCGGAGAGAATCCAAGCACAAAAAAGCCTCCGGAAGCAAACCGCCTGGTGATTTGAGTCGTTCGCCGTGGTGGTATTGACGATATCCTTCGAAACTGTTGTTTGAGCAGAAAACTATGAACATAATTATTCAAATTCGCCGCGTCCGAGAAAAAAAGAGTACGACTTGTCTGTTGTCCCAGTCCAAAAAAAGGGCTTGTTGTTGCCCAAAAGTTGGAGTATAGCCTGCGTCCGAAATTGCCAGACATTATTGCCGTCACATACTGGATAACTGACAGTACATGAAGAGAAGGAAGTAGCAAGGGAGGGGAAGGTCGCTGTGATATTGATCAGAGAATGGGCTGATAAACGTCAAGGACAGAAGTTTAGACCAAGTTCCGATGTTCTTGGCGGCTAAGCTCTTGAACAAATTTCAATGAAATCATCCCGCGAGTAGTTTGTCCTGTTTGTCTCCCAGCTCCATACAGTACTATCGAGACTAGAGAGGGACAAATAGTCGAAACACTCCCCTCAAAAAAAAAAAAAAAAAAAAAAAAAAAAGATCCGTGTTACTTGATTTAGAACTCTGTGACATGTATTACGATTCCACTTCTGTGCAGGTAGGTACTCTGTTGCTCACGGCTGGCACAGGACGTTGATGCGATACGCTACTAGTGTTGCTATATGTATGCAGTTACATTCATCGGCTACAACAGGCTGGACTCACCAGATAGGACATTTTCACATGATATTTAAGGCAAGCGGACAGATCGAACTCATCGATGATATTGTTTCTTGGCCGACTACCGGGGAACAAAAAGGACGTGAAGAAAGAAACGGAGACAGGACATGATCAGGTCTAAAGCAAGCCCCCACCCCTAGTCCTTTTTCAATGGCGTGTAAACCTCCTCTATGCCCTGACTTGTGATAATAATCGTTTGGAGGCCATCTCCAACCTCGATATGCCTCTCCACCGCGCTGGTGAATGCATCTCGCACCAACTGTTCGGCCGTTTCTCTTGGTAGTGGCTCCGGCTTCCTTGCTTCGAGGGCATGTCCCGCTCCACTTCCAGGGATGTACTGGTTCTTGAAGTTGACCTGGTTATCCAAGAAGGGCATGATCAAGCTCGCTGCTGAGCCTGCCGCCCTGCATTGCTCTCTTTCGTAGGAACCGACGGGATCGTAGCTGTATAAGGCACCTTTGCCCTCCTCGTCAAGGCCGGCTAGAATAGCAGTCACGTAGTAGGGGAAGAATCGTTTCTGGTAAAGAATGGTCGACAAGCGCTGAGCACATGCCCCGACAGACATGGGCTTTCCGTGTTGGTACTTATACATCTTTACTACTGCATCCAGTCGTTCTTTGAGAGCTTGACCGTCTGCAGCGAAGCCCACAACCGAGAGGATGATATGAGCACCATCACCGGTCTCATCGTCACCACCGATCTTGAAAACCTTGGGAACGTAGCGAGAGTTGATGTTGTACCCTGCAACCGAACGGGTATCACCGGCGAGAATGGCGAAATCGGCGCCCGTGATGCCTAGAGTGGAACCACCATTATCCGTGTATCTTTAAGACAAATCAGCACCATGGAAATAGACCAGTCATTCCCAGAACTTCAATACGCACGGGTAAAAAGAATGCTGCTTGTTGCCTGCGGCAGCTGTATGGGGTTGAGAGAAGGAGTATCCAATCGCTCCGTTGTGAGGTTGGTGGCCCATTAATGACATCTTGTCCCTCGATAGCGTTTGGCAAAATAGATATCTAACGATGAATGTAGGACAGATGTTCGTTCAGGGAGAAGTAGAATGCGGGTTTGCGGGCGGGCAATGAAGACAATGTTCTGTGTAATTGAGTTAGTTGCGTTAATGGAGCTATTGCAGTCTGACGCGGACCTTCAGCTGCCTGGTGCTTACATAATCTGGAAGCTTCCACCTTCCGCCTTTTGAGACTGGGGCAGCTCGCCAGAGGTTGTAGCTCTTTGGAGATATCCAATTCTTCGAATCCGATCTTCCTGATCATATCTTCTAATCGATTTGCTAGTGAATTTATCAATTAACGCGCAAGCGAACCTCTCACAGCAGGTCGGGTCAATATCATCATTCATTCACAATCATGCTGGGTCTCGGAGCATACGATAGTAGCAGCGAAGACGAGATTGATGAGAAGCGCACTTCCTCACCAAAGGTACAGTGCGATGCTTAGAAACCTTAGTATGAGAATATGAGCTAATTTCCAAATTCTCTTTTCGCGTTTCCCAGCGTGAGTTAGAACACGATTCCGGCGCAACTAAGCCCGTCCCAGATACCGGTAGAGTATACCAGGCTGTATGGAGTCGGCGTATATCTGACCATCGATTTCAGCGCAAGTAACGCCAGATGTACCCCAGCCGGTATCATCTACGGAGTCAAATCCCCCAGGGCCAGTTCTCGGACCGTCCCATCAGGAGGCTCAACCTTCGAACCCCCGTTCTACACATGGGCAGGCGTCTCCATATTCAGCATCGCGCAACTTGGTCCATGATTTAACACTTCCTCCGGTACCAAGTCTAGATATCCCACCATCACCCCCTGGATCTCCCAATCCAACCGCGAACGCTAAATTCGCCCATTTTCTGGCATTGAAGAAGCAAGAGGTCCACTTTAATGAAAAGTTGGCCAGCTCAAGTTCACTCAAGAATCCAAGTCTACTGAAAAAGCTGATGGAGCATGCGGGCCTCGGCGAGGAGATGCAATATCACACTGCACTGTCCCGTGAATTATGGGACATGGATGGTCTTCCGGACTGGGGGTTCAAGGAAGAGCTGTTGAAGGCGCAGAAGGACATGCGCAACAACCTGGAAGAGCAAAGGGTTCAAGGCCAGAGAGATACGATTGACTTCGTGGCAGCGACCGCTTCGAATACCAAGAAACGATCAAGACCACACCCGTGAAAAATCATAAAGAGAAAGAAAAAGCGCCTGGTAATGTTCTTGCTCTTATATTAGTATGCCCTTTAGACTTGATAGCAGGATACATCGGAAAAATCACTTTAGCAAGGGCTGCAAGGCTATCGTACATAGAAAGGGAGTTCTCGCTAAGCGCGAAATGCACGCATTGATGATTAGCTCTCGTAGGCGCGGTGTCCGGGCCGCTAGTGGGCAATAGCGGGTGACTAACGTAACCAGAGCTCCGTCAGCTCTCACTGCCTAACTAGCAATACGTACCGTGCCTACTTTACACTGAACTGCCGTCGTTCCATTCTACTTCCACACTCTCCAAAGACTTGCTGCCATCGAGAACTTCACTTGTCTTTGGTGTCTTCGCATATTCCATACCCCACAGTCTATTCAGCATCTTACACCACACCTTGAACCGCAACTACCGTCATGAATCACTTTCCTGAAGTTTGGGGTCGAGTAAGATGAGCACCACGTCTATATACACCACGCCTCACTAACTCTCTGTCATAAGCCCAGGGATGATGTCTATGGCCCCTATAACCATTCGTACCTACAAACAACCGGCCCCAAAGCCCATACTCAGTCGCCTGCCGTGACCGGAACGTCAGTGATCGCAGTCAAATTTAATGGCGGCGTTGCGATTGCTGCTGATAACTTGGGTGCGCCCCTCAGACCCAATGCTCCTGCTTACAAGACTAATGTACTCTGTGTCCCTGATAGCTTCATACGGCTCTCTTGCCCGATTTTCCGATGTGAAACGTCTCCGGACGTTTGGCGATTCGGCCGTCGTTGGATTCAGTGGTGATGTGTCCGACATGCAGTACATTGACCGTCTCCTGGAATCAATCGACATCAGGGAGAATTATTCAACCCATGGCAATATGCTCAACGCCAAGAACCTCCACACTTACTTGTCCAAGGTGCTTTATAAGCGCCGCTCCGAGTTCAACCCGCTTTGGAACCACATCCTTGTGGCCGGATTCGATGGAGACAAGAAGCCGTTTCTCAGCTCGGCTGACTTGCTTGGAACTACCTTCTCAGCGCCGCACCTTGCCACCGGGTTTGGTGCTCATCTCGCTGTTCCGATCCTTCGTCGACTGTTCCCGGAAGAGAGGCCCACCGAAGAGATCAGCAAGGACGAGGCAGTGACCGCGCTGAGGGATTGCCTAAAGGTCCTCTGGTACCGAGATGCTCGGAGTATCGACAAGTATTCCCTCGCAGTGATTACGGGTGATGGTATTGAGATGCAGGAAGACCAGAAGATCGAAGAGCAGAGCTGGGCATTCGCAGAAGGCATCAAGGGATACGGAGCTCAGGTCAACTAGGTATCAATATTTTGTGTCTAGCGACAAGAATTTTATTAACAAGAGACAAATTACGTGCATGTTTGCTAGCATTGTGCTACCTCAAATTTATAGGACCAGCTCTTTCGTGAAGGGGGAGTAAAAAAGAGTGTCGTGACTTTGCAATGTCACCATGTCACCTGTATTTTCGTCAAGCCATGTAGCAGCGCTATTGATTACTCAGAGCTTTGGGGTGATATTGTCGAAGACCACCTGGTTTGAGCACGATCCCACTCGCTCGAGGGAAACTTCCACACGATCCCCGTCTTTGAGCCAAAGTGCCGGTTTTCGGCCCATACCCACACCTTGCGGGCTTCACCACAACCGTCAGTTTCGTTTCCAGAAAAAAAAAAAAAAAAAAAAAAAAAATTGAATAAAATTTAACATTGAAACGAGGGTAAGGACCAACTCACGTTCCGGTAAAAATCAGATCACCTGGCAACAGGGTGGTGCCCTGCGACAAGAACGAAACCGTCTTTGCCACACCAAAGATCATATCCTTGGTTGACGAAGATTGGACCGTGTGGCCATTGAGCTTCGTCGAGATATGCAAAGCATTCGGATCACGGATCAAGCTGGAAGACACAATGCCGGGACCGAAAGGTGCCCAGCCATCGAAGCCCTTCCCTAATGCCCACTGCCCTCCACCACGTTTGATCTGCCAGTCTCGGTGGGAAACATCATTGCCGACGGCGTACCCAAGCACATAGTCCAGTGCTTGATCCTCGGGGACGTCTCTGGCTTCCTTGCCGATCACAATCACCAGCTCGCATTCATAGTCCAGACCCTCGCCTTCTTGTGCCATGAGAGGGACGGGGATGTCGTCGGTCGGGCCTGAGATGGCCGTCACCGGCTTGTAGAAGAGTACAGGGTACTTGGGCGTGGGCAGGTTGGATTCTCTTGCATGTTGCTCGTAATTCAACCCCAAACAGCGAACAGTCCCAATATCGCCTCTCGCCAACGGGGCCAAGAGCAGTTTGACATCGGCGATCTGTTCTGTTACGCGATGCTGACCAAAGACGTCGCCTTGGACCACCCGGGCTTTAGTTACGCCGGTCAGGTCGGAAGCACCGGGGGGCAGGATGGCATCTCCGTAGTAAACATTGCCATCCCGAGCCAGAAAACGGATGAGACGCTGAGATGAGTGGAAGGAAGGAAGTTAGTTGTGATGTTGATCCAGTTGCTGGGCGATTGGAGTATCTATATACGGGCATCATGTCTAAAGTAAGAATGACATACCGAGAATTCCGGCATGTTTTCTCTTTAAATTGAGCAACAGAAGAGTACTTATGTTCAATTGATTGATCGGAATTGAGGAGAGATGAGCGAACCTACTTATCTACTGATGATGTGCGGAGTAACTACAGTAGACCTACGGAGTAGTCGCCTACTTGGGGGTCTCGGCCGGGAAAGCGTCGCCGCCTTTTCCTTTTCCCCGCAAAACCCGGCGACGGCCGGAGATCATCTCTCGAACTTCTCCAAACCACCCCCCTTCGAGGTAGACGGACTGATGGCGCGATTGTCGGGTCTCCAGAGAGAGGTGCTCTCCCTCTACCGAAAATGTCTCAGAGAGGTCCAGAAGAAGCCGGCGGTAAGTGGTTCCTCCCCCGCCTCGGCCACCTCGCACGCAGAGCATCTGGCTCACGAGCTAAACTCCCATTCCCAGGAGACCAGAGGTAACTTCAAAACATATGCCAGGTAATACCATCTATCTCCCTAGACTGTCCCGACGCTACCTACTAAATAATGGCAATTGGCTGCAGGGCGGAATTCCGCAAGCATCTGTCCGTGAACAAAAAGGACTTCAATGCGATAGAATATCTGCTACGGAAGGGACATCGTCAGGTTGAGATGTATTCGTCTCCCGGAATCCGGAACATCCAGTAACTGCATAGGTGCAAGGCGAGGGAAAAGACTGGAAGGTTCGCGCATCTTCCGGCGGCGAGTCCTCGCCGCGGGATTATCTAAGCGCGTCTCCGTCATCGCATCGAAGCTCCCAGATCCGTCGCGCAGCGTCCGCCCGCGACGAGGACCTGCCAGCGCATTCGATTGCTTACGGAGCTGTACTACACCATGGCAGTGCCATCGGCTTCTAGAATAGAACGTTGTCTGTATAAAAAGAATGATTCTGTTCCTTGATAGAGCTTTCTTCCCATCATCTCCAAGTCGCAGTCCCAATAACAACATCGGCCTTCCACTTGTTCGTCCTCATCTATACACCTTCTCCTAGAGTCCTCAACCTCTGTCATGGCTTTCTACCCTTGCTCTTCTAGTGGCTTCGCGCCCTTGTTCCACCTGCTCGATGATTACGATGTGCATCGTCCCAGAAGCCCCAAGTGCCGAGTGAGGCCCGTCCGCTCGTTCAGTCCTCGTTTCGACGTCTACGAGCAGGATGGCAGCTATCACCTGGACGGCGAACTGCCGGGCGTTGATCAGAATAACGTCGATATCGAATTCACCGACCCCCACACCCTAGTCATCAAGGGTCGAGTCGAACGTCAGTACAATAATGACACCGCGTCCGACGCCAACGAAGGCGGCGATGAGCCCGCCGATGACACCTCCTCCAGCAAGTCCCTTCAGCCCACGGTTGAAGACGAAGACGAACTGAACTCCTCGCCGACTCCTGAATCCTCGGTATCCACTGCCCACCTGGCTACCGCACCATGCAAGTCCAGCCCCCCCTACAAATACTGGGCGTCGGAGCGCTCCCTTGGTCAATATCACCGAACGTTCTCATTCCCAACCCGAGTGGATCAAGAAGCAGTTAGGGCAAGCTTGAGAAACGGAATTCTCTCGGTCATTGTACCCAAGGAGGCCGCTCCTAAGTTGAAGAAGATCCGGATCGAGTAGACGAAGAAGAATCATTTTGAACGTGTCTACTTGTCCCTAGGTTCTGCAGGGATCTAAGGCTGGCCTTCAATTTAATTTTTCTGGCGCACGTGTAGGGTACGGTTTCCGCATCAGTTGGCTATCTTTTCTTTCTTTTCTGCTTTTGTTCTCTACTTTCCCTCATACGGTCAGCATGTACGAATAGCTATGCCATTAGTATTAATGAATCTTGAAAGCTCTCACTTCATTGACCCTCTTCAAACGGCGGTAGATGCCTGCTGCTTAGACTTGATCATCTTAGTATGTAGCCCACAGAGTAAGCAAGATAGCAATTATATATCCATATGAATACTTCCCATGCCCGTCATGTTCCTGTAGTATGTGTGCGCACATGCGCTAAAAAAAAGCAGAAACTGAAATTGACTAGAAGTAAATAGCATTTGCCGGGCTTCACACTCGCGCCTCCGGCGTATACGGGGAATGAATGGCCATAACAAGGGACATGTCTTTGACTCGAGAGTACTTTTTGGCGCAAAACATCTAGCTGCGCATCGACTGTTTTCATATGATGGAAGGAAATATAACAAACGAAAATAAATGAGATATTCAACGATAGAAAATGGAAACACATCGAGTCATCGAAATGGGTATATCCATAGTTGCACCAAAACCCGCCTGAGCAACTATTGTGTCACCCCAACGCCAAGACAAATGATATAACGAGAGAATGAGAAGTCACAGATTCACAAGAAGAAAGGAAAGAAAGGAAAAGGAGGGAGGAAGAAAGAAAGAAAGGAAAAGGTCAGGCAAGGGAGGCATAAGCCATATACTATATATAGTGCTCAAATGATCAGTGAAAAACAGACGGAGAAGCGGCTGCATAAATGTTTGGACGCTTTTGCTGTTTGGACAACCTGCGACGTTGGTATTCAACACTCCGGCACCTCGGCCTCCCCCGGGGAGTGTCAACATAGCGTTCACTCTTGACTGATTGCGAGGTGCTTAGGGTTGCCATCGCAGGGTGCTTCTCAGCAGCCGCATCCGGGCATCGAATCTTGCTTGTCCGGCTGTAGAACCGTGGATGTTCGAGGCCACTTTCTTGTCCGGATCGGTTCTCGGATTCCGCTCTGGGAGTTCCAGTCATGGTAGGGTCCACGTAACCTGACTCGTTGGAAGCCTGAGGTCTCGTTTGAGAATTTCTCTCCCAACCGTGATCGAGATCAGACTCGACCTTATCACCCAAAGATTGTTGACCCGGCATTGCAACCAGCGCATCCAATCTGGCAGTACTTTGGCATTTCAACGATGCTGTCATTTCCGCAAAAGCGGATTCTTGACTGCGCAGATGGGCGCAGTATCGAGGAAGAGATTCCATTCGGGTTGAGGGCGGTGGACCTGTGTAGGATAGGCTCCTTACACGTCTATTCGATGGCTTTAGGGGCGGCTCGTGGCACATAGATGTTGACCAAACCCCGGGTTCAAATTTGCAATCCATCTTAGAATCCCGAAGCCGTGGGAGGAGGTACGCAGGACACGTGTTTCCGAACCCGAATAATTCCCCTATGTCTTGTCCACTAGCATCTCCTGCGTTCCCTCCAAAAGTAAACCTGCGATATCTGAGTGCCTGCCGTTGTGTAAAGGACTGGGAGTCAAACGATGATCCGGCGCGACTGGCTCGCAGGGACCGAACCGACGCTGTGGAACTGTAGCCGCTGTCGACCTTTTTATGTGATACTGACTGCCTCGTCTCCAACAGTGACCCGTGAATGGCCTTACCAAAGCGAGAAGGCAAGGGGCTTTGATGGTCAGAAGCAGGAGCTCCCTTGTCTTCGGGCTCTTTCTCGCCGAATGGAGAAAGCGTGGTTGTCGGTGACATTTCGTAGGAAAGGGGACTTGCTGGTGGCTCGTCGCAACTTCTATTGGGAGAAAATGGCTGAGTATGCAACGCATAACTTGGAGGAGCATTATTGCGCCGAGTAGTTAGACATTGCCGACCGAGCGAGGATCGATGGTCTGTTCGTCCAGCACCGTCATCGTGATGGTTAACGAATCCAGCATTATTGACGCCCCAAATCATACCGGGGTGGCCGTCTCCAGGAGTATTGGTGTTGTCAGGAACAGGTGCCGCACCTTTCGAGTTTTGGCGCTCGCCTAGAGTATCGCTTGGTCTTGTGTGATGCGTTTCGTCAGAACGGGCCTCTGGAGTGCGACTACGAGGTCCATTCAGCCGGGTCCGGTCGCTGGGGCATGGAGACGTGGAGGCGTTCACTACGCGCAATGACCCTAGCTTGAGAGCCCCCAAATGCGTGTACTCAAAATCGTTTGGCGTTGGCGGTCGTAGTTGGGAGAGTGAAAGTTGACGTCTCCAGTCGGTATCTTGCAACCGCGACGACGGTCGCTGCAGTGGACGCGAGGTCTCATTTACGGTAGTAGA
Organism: Aspergillus affinis; assembly: GCF_023601865.1. Taxonomy (NCBI): domain Eukaryota; kingdom Fungi; phylum Ascomycota; class Eurotiomycetes; order Eurotiales; family Aspergillaceae; genus Aspergillus; species Aspergillus affinis. Next base: position 23,803 of record NW_026515855.1, read on the forward strand.
TGTGGTCGCTGGTTCTTGTTTGATTGGCGAGGGGCATCGCCGTGCAGCATCTTTCGTTGATCGCCTGGTAGCAATCCCGGGCCTCGTTAAGAGGGAACGTCGGCGGATCAAGGAAAACCCCTGGCTGTCAACGAGGAAATGGGTGTTGGAGGAAGTTGCTTCTTCGATACTGCTCGCGTTCACCGTACTCTTCGCTCTTCGTGGCGGCGATTGAACCGAGTAGGATCTTCTTGGTTGGATTGACGACGACGGCCCGCGTGAATGAGGCTCATTCAGTACCAGCGCAGGTTGGAAGGCAGGTTGCCGTGGAGGCTGAAACGAGGCTCGTCGTGATAGCGTGCCGGAGGTACTGAGACTGGCAGTCGGCGAAGATTGGACGCGGCAATCGTTTGGCTCTTTGGCACCGGAGTTGCTCCGCTTTGTCTTATTAGTTGACATCCATGGCGGGTCAGACTGCAGCGAGGCAGAAGCGGACGAGTGCGATCTTCGCCCCTTGGGCTCCGAATCCGAAGAAGCAATTGGGATGGAAGCCCCAGTCCACGGGTTTTGCCAAGAGGATGTTATCGGAGAGCTAGGACTAAGAGGTTGTCGAGGCGAATTGGCCGAGAGCGAAGCAGGTTTGCTGTTAGCAGGCGGTTTCGAGAGCCGGTTTGAGCGGCGGCGCTTGTCTCTACTTTGAATAGAGAAGAAGCTTCCCATGACTTGGAGGCAAAGTTGAAGCCCAAGCACAGAGACAGATCTTAAGGCCAACACAGGCCGCTCATGGACGTTTACCCAATAACGTCAAACTCAAATGGCATCTGATGTCGAGTACCGTCTTTGTGACCCGGACAAGACAAGTAAAGATATCAAGCCGAGGAAAACCGATCCCCTCCCCCAAACAGCTGTGACGCACAAGAAGAAGAAAGGAAGAAAGGAAGAAAGGAAGGAAGGAAGGAAGGCAGAATGAACGGCAATTAGGAGGAAGTCAAGGACAGCGAATTCAGATATCACCCGCAGGAACAGATCGAGACGGAATGCAAGAGATAGCTCCGAGAAAGAAGAGCGACAAGCGACGGTGGCAGCGGCGGATACCCAAATGCCATAAAAGACAGGATCAAGCTCAGGGGCGCATGGGGAAGCGCAACGGAAAACCCCAACTACATAAGAGAAGTGGGGAGAAGAGGAGGTAGGAACAGAGGGCGAGACAACCCAAGGCTGTGGCGGAGGATGCGACAGACACCGCAGTGACGAATGCGTATACGGGACGGAATTGGCACGAGCAGGAAGGCGATGGGGGGAGACCGACTGCGGTCGGGGGGCGAAGAAAGTTAAGATGGAAACCCGATTGACAAGGCCATTGTGGTATATGTGCCATGTAAAACAGCCATCCGGGTGGATATCCACGACATCAAGGCCGAATGCGGACAGATCGAGCGTTACATAGTTTATGCAGGTTGAGACGCCCAAGAAGGAAATGAACAAACAAGAAAATAGAGAAGGAAAAAGAAACGACTACCTAGCTAGATTGAGATGAAATGGAGAGAGCGCGGGAGATCAGTGGGCGAATTCGAAAAAGAAAAAGGAAGGATGAGAGGATGAGAGGACGAAAGGAAGAAAGGAAGACAGGAAGAAAAGGAAGGTAGGTAAGTGAGTGGTGTTGGTTGGAGATGAAACAGGTGGATGTGTAGGTATAGTAGTAGTACTGTAGTAGGTAGGTAAGTCTAGTAAGTATGGTACAGTCCCGCCATGCGGCTTGACCGGATCGGGACACGGATTGGCAGCGCCACGGGCGATCTAGTCCGGAAGAGCCCTAGCGGATGAACTAGTGAGTATTAGTACGGTACCTTACTTCAATGAATTGACGACCATCGATCTATAACCTGTACTCTCTAGGTATGTAGTGTAGTAACTAGGTCAGGTAGGTAGATACTACTAGAGTCTATGTCCTAGAGGATAGGTCACGTAGATCGGGACGGAATCTAGTTACCTAGGATGTACGGAGTACCTACCTACTTTACCTTACTCCGACAAGCTGCAAACGATCCCCAATCCGAGAACGGCTTAGTCGGAGTGGGCCCGAATCGGTGTGCAGCTGGCGGAGTCAGCGTCAATCGTCATGAATGCAACGTCCTGTCGGTCAGGTCAGTCTGGCTGTGTTTTACACCGCGTCTTCGCCCCCAGTCGCATGGCTGCCCCGTTCCTCCTCGCCTTTCCCTCCCTCTCGCCAGAGGACTTCCAACACGCCTGTCGCGCCTTTCTGGCCCGTGTTCACGCGGTGGGCACCTCAACCGTAGGCTGGTCGTCCATTCGGCTGACACACCCGGTATATCTTGCCCTCTCTCTTCTCCGTCATGACGTACGAGCAATCGACGGCCGGTAACCCCGTGAACTTGGTCTTCCCCTCCGTTCTAATTTGTCTATGCTCAGCCAGTTGGTCCGGTTCTCAAGATCTCGCGGAACATTGACCATGCCGGGATGCGTCAATGCGACACCGCAAGCCCCGTAGATCCCGAGGACACGCAACTGGAGGCTACCGAGGACGATCTTGTTCGTGACTTGTATCTCATTTCATTGCACACTCGGACTGTCTTCTGATAATTATCCCGCAGGAGGCCATCGTTCGCCCGTCCGACTCCAGCGCCGCTCTACAGGTAGATTATGAGATTCTCCTTTCTCCCACGTACCAAGTACCCGTTCTATACTTTATGCTGCGGCGGGGCAACCAGCCCGGTCCGATGGAGATAGACGCAGTCTACCATTACCTCGTAGCGGACCAGTACAGAGAGGAGCTTCAAGCAGTCGGTGTCATGGGCGGTATTAGTCTTGGTGTAGGTGCAGCGGACAACCGCACCCACCCCCCAGAATCCCTTCTCCCGTGTGCAAGCGCTCATATTTCCGTAGTACCACCCACAGTCCAATACCCCCATTTTTTTCGTCCATCCATGCAACACGCCAGATGCGATGAGACAGATCGCGGGGCATCAGAACGTTACGCCCGAGGCATATCTCATTATCTGGTTTGGGTTGATAGGCAATCACCTTGGTCTCCATTTGCCAAGTGAGCTCTTGAAGGATAGAGAGCAATGAGCAAGCACAAATCCCTAGACATAGCATTGAGTGACTTGAAGCAGACCATCTTAGGGAGTGGCCCCACTCCTTCCTCCAATTCTCTCCCACCCCTTTCCCGGGTTTACGTCGGCTCGGTGATCATAGTTCCCCATGATGAAGACAGTCTAGTCTTCATCCGATGAGGCTTCCATCGGGACATCGCTGTCCTCATCCATCGGCGCTTCTCCCCCATCGCTCTCCTCCTCGCGAGGCCGTTTGACTCCTTGCGTTGCCTGGGGTTCGCCGTTGACCTCCCCGGTAGGTTTCGGCGGTAGCGCCGCTGACCCGGGAGGTCCGCTGAAGATCGACTTCTGGAGATCGGAGGAGGTGGCTCCGGATTGCGCTCCAGATGGTGCCAGACTGTATGTCCCGCGAAGCCTGGCAATCACATCCGAAGTGCCCTTCGCATAAACAATTTTCTATAACTCCGGAATCAGTGGATAATCGCGATAAATTTGGGGCCAACGTGTGGAGCTTACCATCTGTTTGCCAAAAAATTCGAACCCCTGAAGCGCACGCATTGCTTGCGTACTGGCCTGGACATCCTTGAACACGATATGAGCCTGCCCGCGCATCTTCTTGGTCTTCATGGCCACCACATCTAGAACGGTCCCGTAGGTGGAAAAGAGGGTATAGAGTGAGAGGCGTAGGTCATATTTGTGTAGCTTGTCTGGAAGATTGGTACAGTATAGCCTAGAAATCAATCAGAATCTCCGATACTGGGCATTTTTCTTTTTCTGGCCGAAGGAAGGAAAACTGACGTTTGATTCGGGACGCCGGAGGGAGCAGGTTTACCCTGACGCGCCGTGAGAGTGGCAGTTGAGGACATTGCTTCTGTGGGGGGAGGGGGGAGGAAGTGGAGGTCTGGGAGTCGAGAGGTAGTAGTAGTAAGTGTTTTTCTGCCCCTGGTCAAATGGAGCTTCTCGGCCTTCTCGCCTTGCTGCGCTCTGCCAAGGGCCCGGGAGTCGTGAGCCGCTAAGTCACGTGAGAGCTGGCATAATGGCATCCCGCGTCATCGGTGGTCCCCTCGGGCCTGGGAGCCCTTCCCCCCGGTTCAGCACTTACGCATTGATAAACACTTGCAACCTAACCATTGTCCTCTCCTGCCCCTTTTTCTTTCCTGCTGAACGGTAGTAGAGAGCTGCTCCTACCATCTACATCACAATGTCTGTCCCGGAAGTCCACCATCTGTTTCACAACCCAATCGCCGACCACTCCTTTTCGTCGGATAAGAACACCCTCGCGGTTGCGCGGGACAACAACGTGGAGCTCTATTCGAGAGGAGGGAACAAGTTCTCACTAACCGATGAGCTGAAGGGCCATGAAAAAATCGTCACGGGCGTTGACATCGCGCCTAACAGTGGCCGCATCGTTACTTGCTCGCAGGGTTAGTTCCACGTACACTTCTCCGAAGCGCCGTTGCCTAGCTTACCCCCCTCATACAGACCGTAACGCTTACGTTTGGGAACGAACGGCCTCGGGCTGGAAGCCGACTCTGGTCCTTCTTCGAATCAACCGGGCCGCGACATTTGTGCGCTGGTCTCCATCTGAACAGAAATTTGCTGTCGGCTCGGGGGCCCGTGTGATTGCGGTGTGCTATTTCGAGGAGGAAAACGACTGGTGGATCTCAAAGCACCTGAAGAAGCCTATTCGAAGCACCATCACGACGCTGGCCTGGCACCCGAACTCCGTTCTGCTCGCTGCCGGATCCACCGACTCGCACGCCCGGGTTCTCTCGAGTTATATCAAGGGCGTTGACACGCGGCCCGAACCCAGTGCCTGGGGAGAGCGTCTCCCGTTCAACACCATCTGTGGAGAATTCCTGAATGACTCCGCGGGGTGGATTCACGGAGTGTGCTTTTCCCCGAGTGGAAATGCGCTTGCTTTCACCGGACACGACAGCAGCGTTACGGTTGTTTACCCGAGTGCACCGGAGCAACCCCCTCGGGCGATGTTGAACATCACCACCCGCCTCTTGCCATTCAACAGCTTGATCTGGAATGGAGAGGAAGAGATCATTGCTGCAGGTCACGTAAGACTACCTTATCCAGTTGTCGATGGCATTTCTTGCACACCTACTAACCAACGTCCCTGGCCCCAGGATTGCGAGCCGTATCGTTTCCGCGGTAACGAGAGCGGATGGCAGTATGTCGGAACCATTGAAAACAAGGCAGGACCCGGCGCCGGGAGCGTCCGAGAGGAGTCTGCCCTGAACATGTTCCGTCAGATGGATCTCAAGGGACAAACTCAAGTTGACACGCAGCTCAAATCTGTTCACCAGAATACCATCAGCACGGTCCGGGTCTACGAAGAAGACGGCGGGGCTGTCCAGAAGTTTAGCAGTAAGTCACAGGCCCTCCTCCCATCTTGCTGTACTGGTTATTTTTAGAGCCAGCAAGGGATGGCTTTAGGCTAATTGTGGGAACACAGCCAGCGGAGTTGATGGTCGGGTGGTTGTTTGGAGCATCTAATGGAGTACCTCAGGTAGCCTACACCGTGTGTAAAGTCTGTCATAAATCAACGCAAAACAAACTAGTCACCAACATCTGATTAGCTGTGACGTAGCTCTGGTGAAGTTCAACTGACGTACGCCGTTTGGGGAATTCTGATTCATAAGAACCTTACAAGGGTCACTGTATTTGAACCACCATTAGCATATAAACCCCGATAAGAGCATAGTGAAGCTTGGCCGGTGGACTTACCGACCCCCTTCACACAGAAGTGCTGCCTCGATGAATAGAGAGCATGCTACAGAATGACGTAGGGGTGCACATGTGATGCCAAGACCATCCCTGGTCACCCGGGAAATTCAACTTGCAGCATCACGAGTTCCTTTCACGCTCCCAAAGAATAGGAGAAAAGAAGGTGAAGTAATGCCCACAATGCCGACGAGAGGACCCGGCTTCTACCACAACCATGGCTTTTGACCACTTCTGGACGCTCTTGCTTGCTTGGATATACCTCCCTTGGCTGTGTCGCGCCACTTCACTCCCCGATGCTCGAGAGCATCCCGGCGAATTCAATCGCGTCGTTTCCCCCGTCGTTTTCGCCTCCCTGGAAGAACTCGCACGTGTCATTGATGTGTCCTACTGCGTTGGGAACACGGGGATACGGAAGCCTTTCGAATGTTTAAGCCACTGTGCTGAACTCCGCGGATTCGAGCTGATCGCCGTAAGTTCATGGTTTATAGGTCTCCCTGTTCTCCTCTCCTCTACTTCAACTTGGGCACGAATACTAATGTAACCCTCGTGCTCGTCCTGATAGTCGTGGAATACGGGGCCTCTACTCTCCGACTCCTGTGGGTACGTTGCGCTCTCCCACGCCCCCTCGCCGCAACGCATCGTGGTGGCCTTCCGCGGCACCTACTCCGTGGCAAACACCATCGTCGACTTGTCGGCTTACCCGCAGGCCTACGTTCCCTACGGCGCCGGGGATGGGCCCGGAGGAGGCGAGCAGCCCCCGCGCTGTCGGAATTGCACGGTCCACGCCGGGTTCATGACCTCGTGGCAGAACACTCGCGATACCGTCCTGCCGCACGTCGCCGCCGCCAGAGAGCGATTCCCGGAGTACGAGCTGGTCCTGGTCGGCCACTCGCTTGGCGGGGCGGTTGCCGCGCTGGCCGGGCTCGAGATGCGGCTCCGCGGCTGGGACCCGCAGGTGACCACCTTTGGGGAGCCGATGGTCGGAAACGGGGGCTTTGTCCGCTTCCTCGACGCTGCCTTTGGCTTCGACGACGCCGGACGGGGGTCTGATGATCGACAGTGGCGGTTTCGCAGGGTCACCCACGCGCGTGATCCCGTGCCTCTCCTGCCTCTGGCGGAATGGGGGTACGAGATGCACGCCGGCGAGATGTTTATTTCGAAGGTGGACCTGTCGCCGTCGCGATTGGATGTGGCACTCTGTAAGGGCCGTAACGATAGCCGGTGTATATCTGGATCACGGGCTGTTCAGGAACCTGCGCTACGTGAGATGAGGTCCCTTCTCACGGCGGGCCTACGACAGCCGGACTGGGTGTATCCGGCGGGCCAGGCAGTGCTGAGGCCGCCGACCCCAGGAGTTCGTGAGGCGGCGGTATCCCAGCAACATCAGGAACCGCAGCAGTTGCCATTCCACTGGCCGTGGGATCGCGTCCCCATCAGGTATCGGTTATGGGAGCTGTTCTTCGCCCATCGGGACTATTTCTGGCGCCTTGGCCTTTGCGTTCCCGGTGGGGATCCGACTGGGACGGGATAGGCCCGAGACTCTATGGTGAACTCTCTCTCTCTCTCTCTCTCTCTCTTTTGTTTACTCTCGACGACCACCCCATCCCAGGTGACTGGTCCGTGAGTCACGTAGCATGCGCTATGATGTAGGAGGACAGTAACATGTCCTCGTTATCCTTGTTTCGCGGCTAGCAGACTCTGTTCGAGTACGTCATGCTGAATTCTACCCTCGTCACGTTGTGGCAGTGGCGGCAAGGCATGGGCTGCATGGATAGAGTCCCGATTTACTCCGTAGCTTTGGTTTTGGAAACGAATGCAAGGGCTCTTCTCCACCAAACTGTGCGGCTGCAGATACTATGCATGTACTGTACCTACCATCGCCTCCTAACTGGCGGTGTCGATCCATTAGTCAAAGCTTATCCAAGTACGTGGGCAAACGCGCTTAGTTTCAATGCTGCATTCATACTACTCGCAGGTGAAATTCAACCTATGGGTGGTGAACTTGAAAATTGAAATCAATCAAGATATGTAGCTAATATCCATCTCTCCCAAATTGTACATTCAGAAAGAAAGAAAGAAAGAAAACCTCAATTACAGGTTTATGAAGAATGCAGGCAAAACAAGGACAAAAAAAGAGAAGAGAAGGAACGAAACAAGACTAGAAATCGCATTCAGGGAAGGAGGAAGAAGAGAAGGCGATAAACGAGACGGCGAACTCCCCAACGATTTCATTTGCCGTGCTCCAGGTTGGGAACAATGACCGGACCGTACTTGACTACGGCGCCATACGTGCCTTCGCCCTGGATCATGAAATCGACAGCAAGGTTAAGCTTACGGCCCCCAAATCCGACTGCGTGCTGGTTATACATTGGATTGACGGCATCGGGATCGTAGGCCACTATGGCAGCATAATTTCGACGACCCATCAATTTCCGATGCTCCCGAGATTGGCCGTTCACGTCAGATTGAAAGATCTCCATCATATCCTCCTTGGTATCGGTAGGTTGTGAAGGCGTGGAGCGGTGGCCGTTGGCAGGAACGTAGAGAGGTTTATGGCTACCGTGGAGGAGTTTGATGACATACGAAGGGGGAGGACTGTTCACCACGGCCGAGGAGATGATTTGATACATCGTCTTGTGGTCGGAGGGATGCGCAGGGTCGTGCACCAAACCCGCGCCGCAGACGTTCACCGCGCCGGACAGGAAGGTCATGCGCAGAGCCTTCTGATGTGCAATTCCCTGCAGAGTGCGGATGAAGTAGGTCCGCTCAAGGTCCTGTACATGGAGGGTCAGCAAGAATGATGACAAGTTTGGCTGAAGAGATGGGATCTACGCACCTTGGATTCATGCGTCCACTGATCTCGAAGCTCGTCAAGCACGTCGAATTCCCCAAATGGGCTTAGAATACCACCCATGAGCCCGGACTTCCCCACGGCACGCTTGACCGAATCGAATCCCGAGCCTACCATATCCTTTGCGCCGACCACACCGGCCACAGAGCTGGTTACCTTCCCCAGGACATTATACGCCCCCGTAACCGCCCGCTTGCCGGTAGCAACCGTATGGGCGATATGCTCGGCCGTCTCCAAACGGGGATAGATGATAGGCAGCGAGATCATCCACAGACAATGTTGTACGGATGGTGGTAGCATTGCGACCTTGGGAAATATACCCTGGTACGTGGGCCCAGCCACAACTTGGTGAGGGTTTCTTTCTGATCGACAATCGAGACCGACAACGACGACCGCTGGCCCGAGGTACTTGACAAAATGCCAGCCGGTTCCGGTGATGGTGAACAAGTCGGTGTCCGTACTGACATTGCGGAGCAGCTCCAAGGTCGTATGGTGTTGAAAGAGAAGATACATTTCTATTCCAATTCGACCTATATTCTTGAACATATTTGAGAACTGCATGTGCTCGGGATAAGACCCAAACCCATCAAATCTTGTTTTTGGGGGGGAGGCCTATCATTAGCCTCGGCTTCCATAATGGTGCAGACATGAGGTTGAGGTTGGGTGAATAAAATTAGGAATGGGGCTCTTACATGTCGTGGTCATCGATTTGGCAGACATAAGGAACCTGTGCGAACGATTCCCTCAGGTATGGCTGGTCAAAGTGGCTAGTGTAGTAGTGGAAGTACGCATGAGAAACATCCTCCTCGTGGGCAGCAGTCCAAGACGCGTTTTTTCTTGCGTCCTTGCCCTTGACTGTAAGCCACTGTTTGAGTGATGGTATCTCCTTCCACATCCGATCTGCATAGATCTGGCCTCCAAGAGACAGTTGTGCGTGGAAGCCTCCGATCTCAATGTGTTTCTGCATGATGTCTTTCCACATTAAACCTGCTCCACCCAGGCGGGATCTCTCATTTGCATTCACGTTGAGCGAGAAGTCATTTCCAGATGTCGTGATCAAACGCCAGTTAGTCTCATATCGCCCCGCCACCAGAAACTCGTAGCGGGTACACCCCAGGTGGGAGGTAATGGCGTAGGTCCACTTCGCAGGGCCCGAGTCGTCCATCTGACAGTCAACGTCATACTTGTAAAAGGTCCACCGCTGATGGACGGAAATGGCAAGCGGCTTCAGTTGCCGGGGATTGGGAGAAAGATCAACACTTTGGTGCATGTGAATTGTCGGCGGCTGCCCGGCATCGGTGACCAGCAAAATCGAGCCGAGCCAAACACCACGCTCCACGTCCATATTCGTATAGCGAAGATACGGGCCAAAATATACGCCATTGGTTGGCGCTACCTTATACAAATCGACACCGCTGCTTGGGGGTGGGCCAGTGAATCCGGCCACCACGGGGGATTGCAAGCTCTCGTATCCCGGAGTCATAGGGAGACCAGGCGATGTCAGAGGCTTGCTAAAGGCCGACAAGCCGGGCGACGTTAGAGGGTGACTGCTGTAAACGCTTCCAGTCGGGGACAACGGCGTCTCGTTTAGGTTCAGTGGTGTGGGACCCTTGGGGAATTCCCACTGGGTTGACTGCGTAGGAAGATGGATGTAGTAGTACTGTCCCGAGTTAGGGTCCAAGTGGGCAATCCACCCCTCCGGAAGCGGCGGAGGTGATGCTGGTGGGATTCCTGAAGGAGTCGGCGATGCATTGACTTGGGTCTGTTGAATCGTCGACTGATGACCATTTTGCGCTCCTGGCGTTTCCTGCGCAATGTCGTCTGTTAGGGATTGCCCAGGCGGCTGCTGCTGCTGCTGCTGTTGGTGTCGCATATCATTGGCAAAAGCCGGGTGATCCTGTGCCGAAGATGGCGGGGCAGACGCAGGCGCTGCACCCTCTGCGGGAGTTATTGTTGCAGGATGCACTGCGGATGGGACTGGCTGGCTGGTCGACGCAGGTGGACGGCGCTTTTCGTTTGGGTATCCCTGGACGGCGGCCGGTCCGGGTACACTTGAGTAGGCAGGGGGAGGGGAGGAACTGATGCGCATCCGCTCCAGGTCTTGCTCCAGAGCATTCGGAGGGATCCTCGAGGGCTGCTGGACCTCGAAGGCCTGCGATGGAGTTGTAGTTGGCTGAGGCGTATAGGAATGGGCTGGAGGACTTTCCGTAGAGACGACCCCAGCGCCCTGATAGACGGTTGGCGGTCCATGCGGCTGGGACCCCGGCTGCTCTGTAGGCGTCCATGGCCTCTGGAATGGCGGTTGGGTCCTCGGTTGCTGGCCTGCATACTGTTCTGCTCTGCTCTGAGCGGCAGCGCTCTGAGCCTTCAGCCCAGTCAGCGTCGACGTACCCGCGATGCCGGAGGCGGCATAGCGAGCTTCGATGTCGGATCCCGGCTGTTGACCGGGCTCGAAAATCGGTGTTTCCGGCGGCGGGGGCGACCCTCTCTGGGCGCGCGTCGTAGAGGTCGACGCTGTCGAGCTAATTCGATTAATGGCGCTGTTCGGAGGTTGCAGGTGCTGCGCCGGTGCCGGTCTCAATGAGTGTCCGGGCAAAGCCTCCGGCTGAGGAGGCGGCCAATACGCCTGTCGGTAATCTTGGTAGGCCTCGCCATCGCCCTGATTCCCGTTCACGGGGGGCGGCGGTATTTGGGTCTGGTGGTAACTCCGGCTAAACAATCCGTCTCTCTCGGGTGGTGCATCCCCTGCGGGGGACTCTGGCAATGGCTTCGGCGCATTTCCGCGTCGCTCAGCCAGGGTTACCTGCTTAGGCTCGCGACCGAGAGACGGTCGCAACGCTGCCGGATATTCGGGCTGGGGTGTGCCGGAGCCAGCCGGCATCGCCGTTATGCTATTCACCGGCGTGGTGGAGGAGCCGCCCAGCCGCCCACTTTCGGTCGTCGGGCTTGGGCTGTGCCTTTGCTGGAACCGCAGTCGGTCATCCGGGTAAGGAAGAGGCGCACTTTGCGGGGCGGGCGACGGCGTGTCTCTTTTGCTGATCCGAAGCGGTCCAACCACGGGTGATTCGACAGGCGGTCTCCCCGAGGAGTTTCCGAGAAATAATTCCTCCTGCGAGCGACTGCCCTGACGACTGCCGCTGGAATCCATCTTCGGTCCTAGTCTAATCGACTGAAGAGGGGGGAGTATAGTAAGGTTAGAAAAGATGGGCGAAACAGCGCAAAGAACGACGGCGACAGGTATTGCGCGACCAGAGAATGGTCTCTCGACGGGGATCGAGGGAGGGGGAGAACGAACAGATGCGGGGAGTCTTAGCTACTCCGTAAGTATGCAACAAGTCGGTCGAGGGTTCCAAGGTAAGCAGAGCAGGGCACGGCAGGACAGAAAGCCAAAGGAAGAATTCAAAGGACCCCCAGCCTTCGCCGAAGGACACGCAGTCGAGTTCAGGAGAAGAGAGAGAAGGGGTTCGTCGCGTCGTCACATCCTATGGCATGGACATCCTCATCCCACTCCCGATTAGCCGCCGGCCCTTGTGCAGTACTAGACGCTTCTCCATCATCATTGGCTCAACAGCGACCCAACAGACTTGGCGCCACCGTTGGAGGGGCAGATAGACGGACGGCGAATGACAGAAATTCGCTGCCTGGAGCGAGGTGTGATGAAATCGCAATTGATGGCGATAGGATGGTGGATCAGAAAAAGGATCGGCCCGCCGGCGGCAGACCAAAGAAAAGGAAGCCACGTCTCGTTGCCTGAGGCCACCTGAGGCCAGATTCATGTACACATACACGTTATTTACACATGTCTTCATAGATATCGGTTCTATAGATCCCCATGTTCTCATCATTTATCTCAGCATACTCGCTCAGCCATCAGCTCAATCCAGTTGACCGACGGGGCCGCCCCAGGCCCACCCCGGGTTTGCTGCATCTGTCGCTCGTACACCAATTGCAGTTGATGGCAGGTTGAAGATGCATGGTACCCCAGCTCTTCTTCCTCCAGGCTTGAAAGCAACTCCCATGCCCGTATCTTGAGTCCACTAGACGTCACGGCGGTGCCCGCTAGAAAGACGGGGAAGATAATGATATGCCGATGACTTTCCCGGGCCCCATGACCCAGACCCTCGGCCAGCTCAAGCACCATGGCTGCGTGGTGCTGTATCTCCTCTTGCTCATCCTCTGCCGCAAGGCGCTGTTCGGGCCCGAGGCCGATAAAGGAGAAAAGGAAGGAGGTGTGAAACAGGAACAGGGTCTAATGAGATATTAGTTCTAGACTTGCATGATCTCCAGTGTCCTAGTCCTACCTGTTTCAGAAGATATTGAAATTGCTTTCGGAGAATATGGCGGTTATCTATCAAAAAGCGCATCTCAGGGGAGAACCAAAGACCGCGGAGTTGGTTGCGCAGCTCCTCAGCACCTTGTCGTCCGCTCACATGCGTGTTCGGGTACGACACCGGGTGTTTTCTTAAATCGGCCGCATAGAGCCCTGATCGCACGGTGAGCATCAGGACCTCACGATGCAAGCAAGATATCATGAATAGATTGTCTCGCTCTTCGGGATAGAGCAAGCACGACGTCTCGGAGAGGGCAGGACAGAAGAAGGAGTCGGCGCTGGGAAGCAAGTGACCTTCGATGACTGCTTTGACAAACTCTCCTGCCCCCGTGCCACCGAGAAGGCTGTACGCATCAATATAGCAAACCCACCAGAGTATGAAAGAATACTTTTCAATCCCATAGGTTGTCTGCCGTACATGCGCTATGTGTAGCAACCGCGAGGTGACGTATGACTGTACATGCAACCCGTCGAGATTTGCCGCCGCAACCTATTCACCAGAAAGTCAGTTCGTCCGTGACAGGGGCCCGCTTATCAGTGGCAATATTCTGGGGCCTGACCTCAAAGACAAGTAGCAAAAAATGCGTAAACAAAACCTCGTCTGACAACATATCGTCATCCCCGGAAGGTTCGGCTTGCACGGCAGCCAAGGCTCGGTGGTAGTATTGCAAGGCGTCCATATTGTGGCCATTCCCTTGACGGGACAAACTAAGTGCAGATATTGCTAGCATTGCATAGTATAGCTGCAGGCATGGCCCATTAGATCTTTGTGCAGCACAGCGGTATAGACAGAATTCCACGTACGCGAGGAGACCTCGTCGCTTCTTGCTCGAATACTTCCGAGCCTAACCTATAACTGCCGCTCGGACAATCAATCATGGTCATCTCGGGGATCAATTGCGCCCACGCCACGTCACTGAAATGTCGAAGTAATAAACCATCACGATTCTCTGGCTCTGACCACCCATGTGGATTGTCATGCGCAAGGGCCTGAACGCTTGACGTGGTGGATGGGGCCCGAATTGGAGAGCTCTGAGAGTCGGATTCTAGGGGCTGCGCTGAGAATTTGCGGTTGGTCGGCGATGGTCTTCGCGTGTCTCGGAAGGTTTTTAAAATCACCACGTTTGGGTCTTCACCAGCGGATTTAGGGGGGGATTGGCTTGTTTCGCCGTGGATGAGAAGAGGATATGACACCTGATCACTTTCACCGTAAGGGGTGCCCTCCGTGTACTCCGGGAGGTCAGCGAAACTCTCTGGGATCACGACAACATGATACGTCCCGGGAATAGAAGCTTCTGCTTTTCTTTCCCGATCCTCATCCGAGGTGAGCTTTTCAAACGAGGGCAAGCGATCACCTGAACCAGCTCTGGGGCTTTTATGAGTCCGGGGTACTTCGGCTGTCAACGCATGCATGAGCATCGAGTATGGCCAACCTGGAGGATAATGGACACTCACCATCCCAGACTATGTTACCTGTTGTCTCAACTTCCGACATTCGCTCCATGATTCGGCGCGTATCATCGCGAAAGCATAGACGCGGTCGATAGTCGCAATTGTGACCCAACCGGGTACATTGCTAATGTACCGATCAGTGAACGACTTTTTGACGTTTCTCGACGAGGAGAGGACAGGTCTCTTAGTACATTACATTGAGGGTGACTTTCATCACATTTCACTAATGGCTGATTAGATGACTGCTGAGGGAAGGAAGAAAATCAAGACCACCATACCTTTACGGCTCTACCATGACAGACATACACGTTAGCACGCTGCAGCCTGCAGGTCATGAACGACGTCGGTTTAGAGAAAATGATAGCTCACTCTGCAAGTCCTAAAAGGGATAAGAACCAGAAATCAGCATCCGATATAGTCGGCGGAAAACCGACCGAGGAAACGCACCAGCAACCAGTTCTTGACCGCGGCGGGAATCGTACGCGCGGTCGAGAAACCTTTGTTCGCGCGGGATCTGGGAGACCAAGACTGAAGCTTGCCGTATCATCTTTAGGGGCAATAATAGGCAACCAAAGCGGCCGCTTTCTTGATGAACTGCCTCTTCGCGTAGATTTGACCAAACTGACGATCGGCATGATCGTTATCGGCTTTCCTCTGTAGTTCATTGAGCATGAAAAATCCGTACAAGTAGGAAGACAATGGATCTCTCTTACTAGGCCCTGATGAATCCAAGTTTGGATATGGCGTGCTTTCCACGATATGTAGATTGGCTTCGTCTGAGAATAGAATAGTAGAGAAGCTCATAAAGTAGAAGGGGACCCAAGAGAAGAAGGAGGGAATTATAAAGGATGACAAGGCGTGAAAGGATTAGGACGAAAACTGTAGGATATACATTTCTAGCAGCTAAAGGAGGCGCAGGCGTTACAAAAAAGGGAAAAGGGTTGAAAAAAAGAAACGAAAAGAAACAATAAAAAAAAGGGCGGGTGAGAAGAAGACAGGGGAAGAAATCTATATACGGATACAGGTACCGGGGGCAGACACCGAGTTTCCCCCAGAGGTTTTCTTAGGGGGAAAAAAAGACAGAAAATAAAAAATCCAATAAAATAAAGTAAAATAAAGTAAAGTCAAAAGCAGGAGCGGGAAAAGGGTGTTCGCGCCAACAGTTCAGCTCGCCCTTGTCGCTGGTGGCGGTCGTTCAGGTACCTTAAGGCACGAAAAGGTGAAGGCGACACAAGCGAATCGGGAGGGCGAGGGCAACTTCCATTTGGGCCGTCCATGGTTTGTTTGTCTCTCGGAGGGAGGAAGTGGATGATTAGGTGTAGACAGGTACCTAGATGGTGTAGATACAGCACAACAACGATCAGAGTGATTATTGACTATTGACTATGGAATATGAACGATGAATACAGGCGATGCAGATGCCAACCATGTGGGAGGGATCGGGAGTCCCCGAGAGCAGCGGAAGAATATTAATCTCCAGCGAGGGTGGGATGGTAGGAGGATGACTGCAGAAGTGCATCGGGAGTCGTGACTGGGCAGGTTTCGTGCGGACATTCGGGCCCCGGTCAGGTGACTGACGGTAGCGCCCTCCGGGTCCGAGACTGGCAGGTGCTGGTCTGGAGTCTGGACGGACTTCACGTATTCTTCCCTCCGTCTTATTCGAACTAGCTACTTTTAAGGTCCCGGACTAAACTAGCAGGAACCACCCACCCATCGCACGCTAAGCCCCTCCAGTCACGCCGTCCTTTGCAGACTCGCCTGGACCGGTCTGGCCTTCCAACCCTATCTGTGCTTCTGTTGCTTCTGTTACAAGAGACACTTATCATCCATTATCAGGCTAGTTCAGCGGCGCCCGCCTTTCAAATGCTCGACCGGCCACCCCGTGTCGATGTGTGTTTGCGCACCGCCAATGAAAACCCCCTCATCGTCTCGCAAAAAGTACACTTACACCGATCGATCCCTGTCGGATGGTTCGTTCTCCCTCCCTGACTCGCAGTCGCCTTCCGGGTTCCTGACAATCGCCACGTTACATTTGATTGGGTTTCTTAGTTCCTCCCCCCGCCAGCTGTCCTCTGCTTCGCCCCTCCTCTCCCTCCCTCTCTCTCCGGATACAAGTCCTCCCAATTTTCAGTCCCCCGCAACGCGTATAATCCCGCTTAGACCTCATGGCGACATGAGTTTTCGCAGTGTCTGATCTAATATCTGCTGCACCGGTCCAGATCTTTCCGCCCCCCTCCAGTCCTTGAGCAGTTCCGGGAGGGCTGTATTGACCTCCAGCCCGGTCTTCTGACTGAAGGTAACATACGAGGCTGCTGCTTGCGCCCGCCCCATGCGGATGGCTTCGGCCGACACATCTATCTCGCAGGACAACATCTCCCCCGCTAGCACCGCCAGCGATTCTCGTAATTCGCGAATGAGAGTCACTGCATTCGCTGGAGCCCATTCCTCTAACCGACTGAACAACATGCGGAGCTGTTCATACAACGTGACCTGCACGTTTCGACCGCCACTGCGGACTACTCGGTGAAGAAGCGTCTTGGTTTGTAGCAAATGTCCGGTGGTGCCTTCGATTCGGGTCAGTGCACCGTCGAGAAGGCAGCTGTACAGAGACTTACTTTCTGTAGACCCACAGGATGCTGGATTGAAGCTTTGTAGAAGGCATTTCACACAAGCCGCCAGTGTATCGTCGGTGGTTTGCCTTGGTGCATGTTAGTAAATGACCAGCAGACTGGAGCACTCCAACGTACTTAGACTTCTGTCCGTTTCCTGAGTCGATATCCATCGAGTCCTCTTCATCCTCTAGTTCATCCACTACTTGGGATACGATGCTTATGGCATCAGGCATCAGGTTGAGATCTTTGCGTGCCTGAGCGACTCCGCCCAAGGCGACCAGCGCGTACGGGCGATACGTGGGGTTTTTGCGCTTCGCCTCTCGAACTGCTATGACCTTTTGGTCGTTATCAGTAAAGAGGTGAGATCCAAGAAGGGTTCAACAAACCTTCATTGTGTCACCGAGCGGGGGGTCCTCGTGCCAGAGTTTCGTGGCCTGGCCCGCAAACTTCACGAACGCCTTTAAGACGGTCTCCTTCCCTTCCCAAGTTTTGCCTGCCATTGCATTTTCCAAGACGGGCCACAGATGTTTCCCCGTGGCGATGTCGACCTCGGGGTCTAGTGCCATGATAGCATTGGCGAATCCCAGTGCCGCTGTATGCTTGATCGCCCAGCGGGGCGACTCCAGGTTCTCCAAAACCAGAGCCGTGATTTCTTTGAGGTACAGTGACACTGCACGATTCCCGCCCACGTTATCCTGCCATGTCTTCTCAAAGACCTCTCTGACATGGGCATCACTATCGTACTTCGCAACAAATATGAACGGCAAGACAGTCGCAGCAAAGGCCATGAACTTATCGTTAGACAACTTGGATGCCGAGTGAAGAATCTCCGCTGAAATGATGCGCGGATTGACGTCTTCTGCACTTAGGTACAGATTTTTAGCATGCTCCATCATCTTGAGAATCCGATCATCGGAAGCCAGTCGTAGAAGGTAGCCGATGGATGTACAGTAGGACGCACTGACGGTGTCGTTGCGGTCGACCACGTATTTCCCCAGAAGCTGAACAAAGCGATCCGCATAGGGACGGAAGACAGCCGGCTTCATGCTGAGCAGAACTAAAACACGGCTGCAGCCTACCTTGGAGGGCAGACCCACGGCCGATCGAAGCACGCCTTCGAGTTTGACCGCAAACTCTTTCATACTCGTTTCGTCCAACGTATCGATGAGGTATCGTTCAATCACTTCCATCATCGGCGAAGTGCGAATACTGGAGAGCCTCATTTTGTCGATATCCTGGCCACTCAATCCGTACTTTTCTGCATTGAGATGGACGTAGTTGACTGCCTGCGGCTCCAGCGAGCTCAGAGAATTCAGGAATTGTTCCATAATCTGCGGCACAAATGGGCGCAATGGTCCACCGGGACTTTTCTTGATCATTTGGACCAAAGCGCCGATCGCAAACCCTTGGACTTCCTGGACGCCGGATTCCATGCCTTTGTCACTCAATAAGAAGGGGATCACACTATCGAGCATCTTGCTCGACCTTTTGGCGTTCGAGTCGCCTGTCTCCAGTGTACGAAGGACTGCGTTCGTGATCGTTTGACAGAGCTTCAGAGCGGCCGCTCGAACGGACTCTTTGATATCGTCCACCAGTTTAAAGGCCTTGCTGAAGATCTCGTCCGTGTACCTGGCGTAGCTATCCGGCTGTCGACCCTGAAGCAGGTCCGCGATCGCGGCACAGCTCGCCTGTCGCACTCGCCATTCCCGTCCCGCCATCATACTTTTGAGTAGATCTCCTATGATTTCATCGAAATGAGTGTTGATCAACTCTGCCGGCTCTTTGACCAGCGCTTGCCATATCGTGTTCATGGACCGCTGCACATTCGGATTAGGGTCAAACCTATAACGGAACAGTTTGGGATAGATCTTGGGATTGCTGGCGAGATACCCGCTGGCACTAGAATCCGAAAAGATGCTGCTGATTCCCAGCTTGCTGAACGCTGCACGATTGGTCCAGAGGGCATTGTTTGAGGCCAATGACATGAATCGATACACGAGCGAAGGATCGCCGGCTTCGGCGGCAAGGTTCATGATATCCTTGTAGGTATTGACCGAAGAACCACCTCCGGTGGGAAGAGATCCTGGTTCAAAGAGTTCGGTTTCTTCATTGACCCTCCCACCCCTCAAGCTAGAGCTGTTTGCTGTGAAAGATTCTACCAGGTCGCGCACTAAGTCATCCTTGAGCGCCTGGTCCCCAATCTCATACACGAGACTCAAGCCTTGAGCTCCAGTTTCCTGAACCACCTCATCTCGATCGCCCAGCAGTCTGGAGAATGTCTCTTGGCACTTGCGGAGTCTGATTTGCATTTCCTGTATATGGCCACAATTTTTCACTAGGCATAACAACCAAATCGCAGATGCCTTTCGGAGAGCTGGCTTCGACGCACCACAGTCATCGATAATTTTGTCGCACATAGTAGCAAGCACGACTTCGGAGATCGAGGACGCGGGAGGTTGTTCATCAACATCAAATTCGGTCGCCAGTGATCTAGATTTCCACCCGACAGCAGCGCCACTCAGTGCCTCACCGACTGTAAAATGTACCTCGGGACTGCGGATCTCGTGCAAGCCATAGAGTGCATCCAGCGATTCCTTGAGCGCTTCTTCTACAGACAGTTCGCTGTTGCCAGAGAATGTCAGCGATAACAGTCCCATGGAGATGATAGCTGCCTCGCTTTCAGCCTTCGCATCCTGCGCTATCTTGCTCTTGATTGACTTCCACGTATCACCAGAAAGCCTCGTAGGTGGTAATATTCCCGAAAGGGCGAGTTGTCCAATAGCCACCTGCGCAGACCGTCGGAGCAGAGAGTCCCTGGCAGTCTCGATTATTTCGAAAACTGCACTGATAAAACGATTTGCCGGTTCTTCTGGGATTCTGTGTCGCATGTTTCGAAAAGCAAGTCGGCTGAATACGTACGACAAGGCAAGGATTGCCCCTCGGCTTTTGAGGGCGAGTTCACCAATCGCATCCTTCCATGCAGCAACAGAGCTTGACAGCTCGGTAACGAGAACCGCTAGATCATTCTCACTAAATGTAGGATGAGAGGCCAAGATTCCGAGGGCGTGTGCCGCTACATCCTGCCTCCCTTGGTCGTTGCTGTAAAGAGGGCCTTTCAATGACAGTGTTTGGGGAATCAGCGCCTCAACTATGTCATTCGAGACCAGCGAGCAGATACTGACAAACTGCTCGCCACATTGCAGCCGACCTTCCGAATTCTCGCCGACGAGACCGGCCAAAGCACTCGATAGGAACAGCAGGACGGCTCCTTTTTCGGAGATCTGTATGTGCTTTCTTACCGCTGACCGTGCCTGCTCATCGGTCGAAAGGAGCACATCAAGCTTGACATCCCAATCCTGCTCAATGCCTGCCGTGATATTGGATTTGGAGAAGGACTCCCAGAGCAGGATCTCACGTAGAAACGTCACAGCAGGGGCAAATGCCTTTTTGTAGGGCCCTGATAGTATCTCCGTCGCGGAGAGCCCAGGCACTCCGGCTGAGGCCTCCGAACCAAACAGGAAGCGTGTCACCTCGGAAAAGTTGGGGAAATTGAACCACAAAGCTCGCGAGTCATCCGTCACTGACGCGAACCATTTCTTGTCCTTGCCAGGGTTCAAAAGGCGGTACCAGTAAGGATGCAAGCCCTTTTTTCCTTCCTCAATGACCTCATGACGCCTTTCTGAACCTTGCGCGACGGCGATGAGGTCAATCCAACGAGCGACAACATCTCCATATGGCAAAAATCTATTAGAAAAGCGCACAGCTGCATACTGAGGACTCCTGACTATCTTGAACCCCGTCATCGAATCGTCATCTCCAGGGTGATTTCCCATCTGGTGAATAAGGAATGGCCGCAGATGGTCTTGGAATTGTTTATCCCAGTTATCAACCGATGAGTTGAGAATACTTCCCAGAGCCTGTTCGATGCTCACAAAAATCTGAGAGCTGGAGTCATCGGAGCTTAGAGACGTGAATAGCCATCTGATCAGGTCATAGCCTGATATCGCCTCATCTTCCTCCCGCACCTGGAAGTCCACTTTCGGGACCATGACTCCAATGCTCTCGTAGGCAAGGCCCCGTAGACTTAGATCGCTCGCGGGGAGCCGCTGTCCACTCGCGCCGGGGCTTGGCCAGCCTTGAGACTCGATAAAATCCTTCAGACCTGCTATTACCTTGGGCGCCATGCGTTTGAGTTCGGATGAAGAGCCCATGCGCACCACCCATGTCGTGAAGGTGAATATTTGTGTGCGCAACTTCGAGGCTTGCAATCCTTGCGCAGTTCTCGCAGCGTCGGAAAGCAGACCCTCTTCTATCAATCGAATTACTTTATCGGTGTCCACTGTAGCCCGCATCGATTTTCCCAGATACACTAGAATTCTGATCTGCAAGGCAGGTCGTGCTGGGAGCGCACCATCAGGCGTGCCCGCTCCAAAGTACAGACCATACAGCTGCTGTACGACTTCTGGATTTTCGAGATCCGGAATGAACCGCTTCATAATCTCCTCTGCCAAGTCTGATATACGGGTGTTTGTATCCGCAGATGCAATCAAAGCCGGCAGAAAGCGCTCTGAGGGTGCGAAGGCTCCACTGGCGAGAAACCTCAACGCAGTCGCTTTAGTCTCGGTCAAATTCAACCCACCGGGAGAGGATTGACTCCAAGTTTCCGTCGCAGGCGCGCCTTTGTTCAGAAATATGTACTCTGCGGGAGAAAGCCCTGGACATGTGGGCGCATTCTTCTCCGCGGGGGCGAGAATGAGTAATTTCCCAAACCAAGAGGCTAAGAAGCGGGTATCCTGATCGGAGAGACCAAGATGAGACTTCAACTGCGCATCATCTTTACTATCCTTCGCGGGTAGTTTTAGCAACGGTAAAAGCCGAAGGACGAGATTGAACACGACGGCAGCCTGGTCGATAGAGGTCCCAATCTCGGAGACTCCCTGAAGCAATGGAACCAGAATCTCAATTCTGGCATCGGAACCCAGCCGATCTAGCCCTTGTTGAATATAAATCAAGTCGAAGTGTCTAATTAGGGGGGACTTTTGTTCCTTGAACTGCTTCAATAAAGCTGGCACGGGCAGCTTGATTGATGGGGACTGGGCTCTCGTGTTGATATGCTGGCAGACTGCAATTACCTTGTTGCGCACCGCAAGGCTCTCGGAGCCCAGTTTCAGCAGTAGAGGTACCAGATACGTGCTGAGTAATGTACTTAGTTTCTCATCCGTTTCTGCCAGAGCGATCCTGAGCTCGACTTTAGATATCAAGCTCAGCTCGCGGGCCTCGGCATTCGCTGACGTGGTCTCCGATGCCATGGTGGGAATGAATGAGTAGATAGAGCAGGAAGGATATCTTCGCACATCGAAGACAGGGTTTAAGAAGATGAAGATAGAGGGGTAGTAGCCACGGCCGTTTCTCTAGGCAGAGACACCCACGTCAGTTGCGGTCCTGAGGCTCCCCATAACAAAGCTACTATCCCGATTGGGATAGTCTGGCTTAGTCACTGCGCTGAAGTCAGCAATTTATACGCTAGTCCAAATGAGGTAATTCTGCATAACAACTGATATAGACTCCGTACAGAACACATTATGACCTATTATGATAACATTTTCACTATATATTCCAAACCAAATCACCCAAATCCTACGGTTTCCAATCAGTACAACTCCCGGGCAGATGGACCCTCGACTCTAGTCTCTTGTGTCCGCTCTCCGCTGCTGGGCTGCTTCCCCCCTCAGGAATCTGGCTACTTCTCGTTCAGCACCCGCTGAGTGGCCATTCACTTTGTTCTTAGAACGTCCAAACAAACATTGCCACAAGTCATCCTTCTCGACCAGTTCTCCACCGGACGCACCGCCCGCCATTAGCTTTGCGAGGGCGGCGTCCTGGACTTCTAAAGAATTAGCGGAGTCAATGGCCGCTTCGGTCAAGTTATTGACCAGAGCTTCGTCTGTCCCCTCCTTGCGAGCAATGTGGGATAGACGACGTGTAACGGAAAGGTCGTAGATGGACTCCTCGACGGTATCATTGACAAGGTACATCCAAACAGTAGTTGGGAGATGTTGACCGATTCGATGTACTCGAGCAATGGCTTGGAGTTCAATTGCTGTGTTGATCAAGGGCTCGCAGAGGAAGACATGGGTTGCATTAACCAGGTTAAGCCCCGATGAATGAGCTTTTGCGTGTAGCAGGAAGCATTCAACCTGTATCATCAGTATCTTTCACCATCAATTGAGGTCAGCACCTACCGACGGATCACTTTTGAATAGCTGTATGCCATCCTTGCTATCAACGCTGCTATACCCAATCTTAAACCGTGAGAACGCAGTGCCTAGTACGTCCAGAAAGCTTTTGTACTGGGAGAAAACCACAGACTTCGCGCGAGGATCATGCTCCCGGAGCCATAGGATGTGACGGGCCAAGGTATCAATCTTGGTTCCAAAAGAACTATCCAGATCAATGTTTTTGATCTCTTTGAGAGTCCCCGAGCCAATATCAGCATATATGGACTTCTTGGGTGAGGAATCGTTTTCAAGTTTTGCTGGTGTTCTCTCCTCTTGTACAACAAACTCCTGCGGCTTGTATGTAATCTGGTGGACATCAGTTCCCTTCAAGCGTTTCTTGCATGTTGGACAAGTCCGATGTTGGTGCCACCACAAGCGCAGGCAATCTTTGCAGTACTTATGCCCGCAGACCGTTAAAACACCTGCACATCGTCAGCTAATCCCAGAAAAAAACAGGGCATACTCACCAACTTCAAAGCTCGACTGGCATATGACACAAATCTTGGAGATGTCATCTGCGCCTGATTCATCCCGTAGATGAATGAGATAGCGACGCTTCGCCCTCAAGGCCGAAATTTTCTCGTCGGTCACGCCCTCCTGTCGAACTTTCGCCGCAAAGGCTGTCTCGTCCAAAGGTTTCCCGACACTCTCTTCATCGTAGGGGGCTACTGTGTCGGATATCTGCTGCAGCTGGCGGTAGTACTCGAGGCGATAGTTCATCGTATCTCGGAACAATTCCACTTCCCTCTCTAAGCTCGATGCGATTTTCCCTTGTTCTGAAGCCATCTGGCTGGAATTCTGAAGGATCAACGAGACAATTTCCAGCTCTGCCTCGGCTCGCGAGCTCCCTCCACTAGCTTGCCACTCCAAAGAGGTGGCTAAGCTGCGGATCTCGCTGATAATGCCACGAAGTGAGCCTAGTTGAGGATCGGGCTTTATGTTACTACGAGTACCCATCAACTCCAGGAACAGCGTCGGGGAGGGACCTTCCCCTTTTTGCGCCTGGATTATGCCACCCTTGACCTCATGGGCGATGAGGACGTTCTTCTGGCCAGTCAACGCATCATGGCGATCCGCAAACATTGCACGCAATGCTTCCATGTAGACATACATCTCGTCTTGATGCTTCGTTGATCTTTCGTACTCATCGCCTTCGAGCTCATTCTCGTCCTCCTGGTCAATGAGTGATTGGGATAATAGTTTCACCATAGCATGACGCCACTCGTTGTACTGATCGGCATGGTTATTCATAGCTTCGCAAAAATCCTCAAGTTTATCAAGTACGCGGCGAGCCTCCACCCCTTTATTGTAGAGATGAGGGCTCATCTTAGAGATAGCCACGAACTGCTGCCTTTGAGACTTCTTCCTGATCTCTCTCATGAAACGGCCCACTTTGCCAGAAATATCCTGTAGCATCTCCTTGCGAATTGCTTTTGCCATTCCATACGCCTCTTCCTCACGCTTTTGTAGGGACAGAAATTCTTCAGAATTGGGGTCGGTAAGCTTCGGGTCGGTCTTGATTTGGTAATACGCGTTTCCCGTGAAAAACACGCAGATATGCTGAATCTCAAGAGCAGATCGTAGCCTCTGGCGAAAAGTACCAACCCGAGTATTCTTGTCGTTCTCTTCGCTCTCATCGTCGCTTGCGTCGACTGAATTCGTATCATGCTCGGCCTTGGCTGAAGAAGGGATCCGTTCTGAAGACAGCCGGTCCCGACACTCCTTGACAATATCACCAGCACGCTCTAAAGAGTTCATCCAAAGATCGAGCGCCTTTTTCCGGTGCAAGGAATTCTCCAGCAGCTGCCCACGCCGAAGCTGGGAAAGAAGAAGTGAGCGCTCCTCTGTTTGAATAAGAACGTCGTTCTGGTCAATCATGACTCCTAGCACTTCAGCCACGGACCGCAGAGGCCCATTCGCGATACCAAACCCTCGACGATGATTCCCAGCAGGATGAAGACACGTCTGTCGAAGCCTGACTAACCAATTTCGCATCTTTTCGATAATTGCAGAGTCCTCCGGGCTCCAGTCATCATTGATCGGTGCTCCCGATAGGTCAAAGCCACATTCCTCACACATTTCTTCGTACAACTGTCCATAATATTGTTCCTCGACGGCAGTAAAAGGGATTGTGATGACAACTCTCTTCTGAGGCGGCAAATGAAGTTCATTGCGGACGTGGTCTTTGCTGTGCCGAAGCGAAATACTGTGAACAATGCGCGCTAGCACAAGCCGAAACTCGAGGGAGAGTCTATTCCATGCCACCACAAAAGGTTGATAGTGGAGGAAAAGCAGCAGACCGAGCAGATCCTTAATGTCTTTGCGAAGCGGCGTTCCAGTAACAGCCCAGGCATTTTGGCGAGGGATCAAGTGCGCGACTTTGGCTGCATTACTGACTCCGCTCTCAATCATCTGGGCTTCATCGAGGCAGACTCGCCACCAAGACACTTGAACGAGAGGCGTTTTGCGAGGTTCAAATCTTTTCTCGTGGCGCAAATTTCTCTTCGGAGCATCGCCAGAATAATGTATTTCTCGTGCGAGGACATTGTAGGTGGTGAGTACTACATCGTAATCAGCAATCATCTCCACCAGCTCTTGATCCGAAAGTGCCTGATGACGTTGGATTCCCGTGTAATGAAAGACACTGAGGCCGGGTGCATGAGTCAAAATCTCTTGCTCCCATTGCTCAAGAATTGCAGGCGGTGTTATAATCAATGTGGCGCCTGATAGTCTTAGACTCCCTGAGTGGCTGTCCGAAAAGGTTTCCTCGGGGGACAGCAAACGGCGATTGAGGCACATCAGCCCGATCATCTCAACCGTCTTTCCAAGGCCCATTTCCTCTGCAAGTATACCACCATTGAGGCGGACATTCGCATCGAACCAATTTGATAAGTCACTGGTGACTATCATAAATAGATGGCTGGCAAAGCACAGTCTGCCGTCTGCATCGACAATTCTTTCGAAAGATTCGGGTAGCTGATCCTGCGGTTGCTTTTGGATGGGTACCACCTGCCCGTTCTGCTGAAGTGCCATGCCCTCCCTCTGCAGAAGCCACCTAACTGCTCTCCTTTGAAACGGGAACAGTTGACAATCGATCAGGTCGCATTTGATCTCCGAGGACGAGGTTGGCGTGTCCGGCGGCACGTATACGTTGTCATAAAAGTCGCGAGGAGACCAGCCAAGTCCATTCCTAGGTCGCTGACGTTTCTCCTCATGACTTCGATAGCCGTCTGGTTCTTGCAAAACGTATTTGAAGAATACTCTAGATAATGATGGGTTTTTAGGATCCTGAATATCTATTGAGTCTTTCCATAGTATCACTGTTTCAAGCTGAAACCTTTTCTGATCGGATAAACGGTGTAGAGTCGACTGATAACAAACAGGGGGCTGTTTTCTGGAATAACGGTCGGCACAAACAAGACTCCGAGCAAGCTCCAGGTGCTCGCCAATGTCAGATAATTTCAACTGATCTATACGGTCCCTAAATATAATATTTTGTTCTGAGGTAGTAGTAAGTTCCAACTCGAAGCAATCACACGGTGCCTGATGTAGGCCAGATGCACTGTGCGGGGCTCGAAGGTTTCTAGCCGTTTGAATAAAGACGGGTAAGCTTGTGGGTGCTTCGGCTGAGTCGCTGGGTCCTTCAATGTCCAAATTCTCGCTTCCAAATTCCTGTAGTTGAAGTACGGCCGAATGAGTAAGACATCCTGTGCGGGTAGACGGATCGCATACCAAGTATAAGTGCAAACGGGCCAGAGGCACGTAGCCTAGAGGGGTCTGTAAGTAGGACAGGCCGTTCAGCTCCCTCAGATGAGCCCCGGTGTTTAATCTCCGACGTTTGCTTGCGGGGGCATTGGCCTCGAGCGCATCACTTGCCGCAAATGCAATTGCCAGAGTATAAGGCACAGTACCTGAAAGCATGCGGAGTCAGCTATCAAATTTGCGATCACGGTAAATTTAAATCCAATTTACCTGGGAGATATATTTCTGTATTGACCACAGTCATCGCGACATGCCGTTTCTATACCACCGCTCCCAAACACCAGTAGAGATGTCAAGCTGCGGAGGCAACGGAGCGGGAGATCGCGATACGATGACGACCTTATCGTGTCATCACGTGAAGATAGCGCGTTTGGACCCCCAGCCGCTTTCAGTACCGATCTAAAGATGACTCCTTAGAAGAGATGAAATAATTACAATGCCCACGGGTGTATGTAGCTGCTCAAGGGCCAAAACCTTATTTGCAAGACACTACTCCGTACGCCCAAAATTAAACCTCCCCCAGGCTACGGAATAAATAAAGAGAAGATGGAAGGAAAGACCCACTTTTAAATTCGCTCACGCTGGGAAAGACCTTGAGAGATATAGGCGTGAAAGTTACTGTATAGGGGTTATGCTAGAAAGCGAATACACGAGAGTAGTGTTCAAAAACCGGCAATATAAGAGAATCTAGGTAGTCACGGCTCACATAAAGAGACGCCAGGCACCAAGAATCAATGCCGCGGTACCAGTGCAAACACCCCTGAGAAAATTGACTCAGATTAGCAATAAACCAGGTGAAAGCGAGGGAGGGTAGGTCATACATAAGCCACTGCAGTGTTGAGAATTTGACAGCCTCCACCCGCTCTCTCAGCCCTGCAACCTCTTGCTCAATTCTGGTTTCAGTCTCCTTAATGCGCATCTCTTGGCCGTTTGCTTCTTCCCGAATACGACCCTTTTCAAGGTTCAAATCCAGGCGTACAGACGCCTGTGTGCGCCCTATTTCGTCTCGTAAGCGAGAATTAAGTTTGGCGAGGTCGGCAGCGATTTTTTCGTGTGATGATCGGGTTAGTTGTGCTTCCGTGGAATCCGCATTAAGGAGTTCGGAGCGAAGCTTAGCGAAATCGACCTTTTGTGTATACGTGGATCTTTCGGCGTCTAGCACAAGTCAGTATGACTGGGTGCAATCATCACACCTGGAATGGCATCCTCTTGAACTTCAGGAAGGACTAACCCTCTCTGAGAACCATTGTCCGGGTTAGGTTCTGGATTGATTCTTGAATCACATCGTTCAGGACTCGCATCATAGAAACGGCCTGTTCCTCGCTGAACCCCTCATCTTTTAATCGCTGGACGAACTTCAAAGTATCGAAATGGTGATCTCTTGGCCGAACTGCCGAGGCATGGAAGGCGCGCTGTGCGACTTTGAAGGTAGCGACATAAACGCCATTGTATCGAACCGGGTTGCCAGCGGGGGTTGGGCGACTGGTCGGGTTTGAGGCCGATGTTTGCCTAACCGGTGATAACGACAATCCTGGCCCTCTGAATGATAAGGCGGAGGAACGAGAGGAGAGTGTTAATGTATGTAATTGCCGTCCAGTGGAGTTCCAGCTGTGTAGGTGTCGTTGCTTCTGTTGTCGTCGAGCCGAGAGGGCGGTTGTCTGCGGCGGAGGGAGTGTGGTTCGAGCAGAGGCGCCATTCCATGTCAAACGGGGGAGGATTGAGCGTGGAACCTCCGTGACGGATTTCTGATGTGCCATTCTAGTGAGTGTCGTTTTTGGATATGAAGGTCCTGTTCGAAGGAACTCATGAAGATGCTGACAGTGCGGTTGGTTCACGGAAGATCCGATGACTAATGGCTGCTAATTTGGCACGAGACTCCACACCGGGAACCTTTAACTCGGAGTACGGAGTTTTGCCCGCGGTCCCACTAGATATTATTCTTGTTCTTCTACTACTCCGTACTACAGTCTTCTTGCAAGTCTTGAAAATATCTGAAACGGTCTGGAACGGTCTGGAACGGTCTGAAACGAAAACAAATGGAAAAAAAAAAAAAAAAAAAAAGAAAGTAATCCTTGGGCGGTAGTTCTTACAAATAGCCTACAACTAACCGGCAAGACAAGCTGTCTACCGCCCCATGGTTGTCTGGAAGACTTTGGCTGCCAGTTCACTCAGAAGTCGAGCACGGTCGCTCTGTGGAAGGTCCAGGAAGACGGCATAGACACTCTTCCCCTTTGCATCGCGGACGGCGCCGAGGCGGTTTCCGGCCACGGCACCAGCGAGGGCACCGGGAGCATTGGCCACGATAAACCCAAGCGCGCCGCCGCTGAGTCCACCCACCACCGACCAGAATCGCGAGGTAGGCCGCGTACCGCCGCCGTCCTCGCTGGCAAGTCCTTCTTCGCGTAGCATCTCCTCAAACACTGATCCGAACTGGTCAGAGGCCTGTTGTTCGCGGTCCGCGGAGCTGAACCCAAAATTTGACCATGCAAACCCTCCGTTATCGTTGGGCACTTCGTCCTCTTCAGCGCCCCGTGATGCGTCGTACTCTCGCCGTCGTGACTCCTCCGAAAGTGTGTAGTAGGCATCATTAATCTCCTGGAATTTGCGTGTTCGCGCGGGCCGTTCAGGCGAGTCTGCCGGTACTCGATCGGGGTGTGATTTGAGGGACTCTCTAGAGGACGTGCTGTTAGATTCGGGGTCGCTCAGCTGTGACTGTGAGACACATACCGTTTATAGGCGATGCGAATCTCTCTCTGCGACGCATCTGGAGAAACACCGAGAACTCTATCTGCATATCGTCAGATCTGCTGGACTATCCGGGCGTGAGATGTTTACAGTAGTTTGGTTGTCCTGTCGGAGAAAGGTTAGCGGGGCATTTTGGCAGCAAGGACAAACTCACTAGGCATTTTGGCAGCAAGAAAAACCTTGTGTTGACAGTTATCAAAGGTTTAAGGAGATTCGATCAGCTGTCAGTGTACTTTGTTTCGTAGTCCAAGTTTTGGTGAAGGCAACGGAAATACTGGTCGAGTGCTGCCGAACGGGAATGACGTCGGTCGGCGATGTTGGTGCCTTAGGTGTCTGGCACGGCACAGAGCCACGGGACTGTTCACCTACTCACATACTACTGAGTGGGTGTGAAATGAAAGTAGCCCACACTAAAGGCCTAGGGCACAACTTACGCAGACTCGTGCCCTTACTCGCATGGCCGAGCCGGGCGAGTCTAAAGTCTGACTTACATACGGCGAAGAGTCGCACTCGCTGCTGACGGGACGGGAGACGTCCCTGAGGAACAGCGCCAATGAGGATTGTCAGGCCCCCCTCCAGCCACCCATTGTGTTGGAGCTATCCTCAGCTCCTCCCACTAACTGCACAGACGGGGTTTGCCATTCCCCCCTTTTTTCATCATTTTAATTCATTGCATTTTGTATTAGGGTCAACTTCCTTGCATGAAACATATTGCCTCAAACAGTCGTCAATTCCATTCCACAGTCACTTGATAGTTGATACTCCCTGACTACCCCGTGCACTTGTCCTCAGCTGAAACTCGGTGGGGACCGTCAATGCCGCAGGGAGTCTAGATCTGGAATTGTGTGCATCTGCAGCAGCTGGGTCCGCACTGTTATATGATTGCCTGAGCTGCACTCTGCAAATTTCGAGGGGCACACACTTGGAAGTGTTCAATCCGGAAACCCAAAAAAAGTCCTCAATCCAAAATCTGCCTTCAATTTCCAATCAGTCTTGTTGAATCGGTCTTGTCCTCCTCCGCGACCATCACTCACCCAAATTCCGCCATGGGTTGGTTCGACGGACGCACTTCTTCATCGTCTGGCCATGTCCGCCGACGCTCTCCCTCTCGTCGATCCACCTATTCCACTCACCATTCCCGTCACTCGACGCCATCAATCTTCAGTTTAGGTGGCGGCGGCGGCAATCGATCGGGGCGGTCGAGTCCGTCAGTCTTTTCAACCTCGTCCTCACGTCGGGCACGGCCTCGATCGGGATTCATCCAGCGAGTGGTCCACTTCATCAAACGCTTGTGGCGTGACATCTCCAACTACGCCCGCCGTCACCCGTTCAAGGTGCTTCTTCTAGTCGTTGTCCCCCTCTTGACCAGCGGCGTGTTGCAGAAATTGCTTGCTATGGTTGGAATCCGTCTACCGAGAAACATTCTGAGCAGCCTCGGCGGCGGACAGTCTGCACAAGGCGGCGGTGGAGGAGGTGGTGGTGGCATGGCAGACAACATCCACGGGTTGATGAATATCGCCAAGATGTTCATGTAGCCCATGACTTAAAGTCGATGATTTAAGGAGAGATAGACGCTCACGACCATCATGATTATTTGTTCCTTGTCTTTTTCTTTGTCTTGTTTCCTTTGGTTTTCAATTTCCTATTATGTCCAATCCAGGAGACCAAATACCATGCTTGCTCCGGCCACAACGATATCAATGATATCAGATGTTTTTGTGCTTTTTCCAGATTCCATCTGTCTACCGTGTAGACCTAGACCTAGATAGTTCTTCGCGGCGCCAGGTTCCCTGAGCCGTATAGGCTAACCATGAAAAATCTACGATGACAATTTCCTGAAGCAAGATTGATAGGTTCTATATTCGAGTGCACCAATAGATTTATACAACGCGCCTAGAACTGTCTCACCGTTTCTGTCGCGGGACAAATGAGAAACAAACTACCTATTTTTCTATCGAAAGATGACGTATAATTCAAAGCTGCCTTTCTCGCGGGTTAGGAGCGTGCAGAGCGCTTTCCTCTCTTGCGAGAAGCCCCGCTCTTTTTAGAGGCAACCGCGGAACTGACAGACTCTTCCACCGGCTCCTCTACTTCGGCCGATTCGTCTTCATCAGAAACGTTGTCAACATGCTCCGAGGACCCAAGCAACTTGCCGAAGCTTTTGCGGTAGAACCAGACGGGGATTTGGAACAGCATGGTATTGCGCACCCTCGGGCGCTGGATTTCGTCAACATCGAGTAGGAATTCCTGGCGCTCGCCGTCCTCCGTCTCATCTTCCAAGAATACGTTGCCGATCGAGTCCACGATGAGGACCTTGCCATTCTCGGCAACGACGCGCTTCCTCTCCCCGGACGGCTCCACGGACTCGGTCGTCGGGGTGGAGGTGCCGGAGGTGGCGCGCGAGACGGATCGAACACCCTTCTTGGAATCCTTCCGGTTTTCCTTGTCCATCATACGTTTCTGGCGACGGTTCATGGGCATGGCGCTCGCCTCGTTGGCTTCCGCAGCGGGAGCCGGAGCACCTGCATTCGCGTCCACACCCGGAATGCCGCGAACGCCGAGTTCATCGCCCCAGGCAGCTCTTCTGGCTTGGCGAATATACCGATCGACGAACTCCCGCTGACGCTTCCAGCCCAGGATCAGGGCAGCATAGTGAGCGCCACCGCCGAAGGCTAAGAATAGACCAACCATCACGGAGCCGAGTCCCGGGCGGAATCGCGAGTAGTAATATCCTGTGCCTTTCCACTTGGGGAACCCATTTCGCAGGAAATGATCGTATCGCTCGCGCGACGGACCACGAAGAATGTTGGCGACGGTGTTCAGGCGGGAGGCTCGTTCAGTGGCCTGCTTGACAGCAGCCGCGATCTCGCGCTCAGAGGGACCCTTGTTGACGTGAACTCCCTGCTTGCTCGTCTTCGACCGGGCCTTGTCATTGGAGCTGTTGGCAATGAAGGAACGTCTGATTTTATCGGGATGGAGAAGTCTTGATTTCTTGCGATAGGCCTTGTTCAGTTCATCCTGGTTGGCATTGGGCTGGACCTCGAGGAAATCTGTCCGTTGAACAGGTCAGATTTTGAACATTAGGGCAGAGTGGCTGACGTACCGTAGAAAGTCACATTGAACCCCTCTCCGGCAGCAACCTCATCGCGGAGGCGGAAAATCTCATAATCTACAGGCAGGCATTGAGGTTAGATATGATGTCTGGCGATTATCGGTGAACGCAAAAGACGGTGAGGAAATCCCTGAGTCAAAGGAGTGGAAGCAAGTGGTGGGGAAGGCCAGAGGAACCGACCTTCTTTGGTCCACGCTGTCGCCAATACAAATAGGACAGCAAACAACAACAGGCGGAGCGCTGTCGACTTCATTCTGAAGAGGACACGAAGGGGAGCGGTCAAACCCGCCGAACCCACGAAACGATGGAAGAGAAGGAGGAGAGAATGGCCAGTACGGTTGCAGGAGGAATCGAAAATCTCCAGGACTTACTGGGTAGGGTTCAGGGAGCGAAAAGAGTCGAGAGAATTGGATCCAAAGGATCAAATTAATTAATTGGATGCGCCCTGCCTGGGCCGGATGCCATAGTTCTCAGGCAGACAAACCATCTGTCTTCAGGCATCGATATTGATTTAATACCGTATGATGTATTATTACCACGAGGTACCCCATCAGACAGTCACGGGACTCCACGCTGCAGGTGCACGTGGACCAATCAGATGAGAGATGATCGAAGTTGTTCTCCTCCAAATTGAAGGAAATTCGTGGCCGGAGAAGACAAGAACAGCTGGGAAAACTGGCAGGCTGGAAGAGACAAGGAGCAGCCGGGTTTAAATTCAATGGAGGTGCTCCCCCCCTCGATCACTTTTATCTTCCCGTTGTCGACCAGCAGGTGGTAGTACAGTCCTACAGTCCGACCACGGGATGAACCATTCACAGATGCCTTAGGGCTGGACTGTAGTTCTACAGACTACCTACGGATACTACAAGGCAAGATGGTTGTTTTCATCTGATCTCCCAGCGGCCAGCCGTCCTTGGTGGTCCGCACTCAGCCATCCTTCTCTCTTCCGGGGGTGTTCTATTCTTAGCCGTCACCGCCCAAGTGTTTCGGAGAAGCCTGGTCTTTGTGTCTTGGAGGCTCGCTTTCTTGTTCCTCTTCTTCTTTCTGCTTCTCTCTCATACGCAGTTGCCTTTGCAAAATCAATATTCGTACTTCCTGACAGGAAGTGGTCCCCGAGGGAGTCGTTGACGCTCGATTGTTCGGGGCGAGAAGAGACGAACGGGCCGCGAAGGGTACTCCGTAGGCTAAAAGTCCAGTCAGCTCTGCAGTCAACCTTTTTTTTCCCTTTCGGCCAGCTAAGCCGCTTCCATCTTCTCCAAGATTTCCCCAAACCCCTTTTCCTCCCTCTCTTCTTTCATTCTTCATCTTCACTTTCACTCTTATCCTCTATTATCTATCACCTATCTTTTACTCTATTCATCCGACTTCGTGAAGAAACCCTTCACAAAGAAACGAGCCAAAAACACTCCCCTTGTTTATTTATTTGGTTACCCTCACAATGAGCTCCCTCAAGATTCCCATCGATGCGATCACCTCGCGCTTTGGTGATCGCTTCAACAGCGTTCGCTCCCAGTCCATTGGCACTCGCTTTGCCAACCTGCGACCGGTTTCCGAGTTCCTCGATCTCAAGCGTCTCTCCAAGCCGGCCAATTTCGGCGAGGTCCAGGGTCGCGTGAACTACAACCTGTCCTACTTCTCGAGTAACTATGCCGTGGTCTTTGTCATGTTGAGCATCTACAGCTTGCTCACCAACCCCGTCTTGCTCTTCGTCATCATTCTGGTCACCGGTGGTCTGTACGGCATCGGGAAGCTGGAAGGGCGCGACCTGGAGTTGGGCATCGCTCGCTTCAACACCTCTCAGCTCTACACCGGCCTGTTGATCGTTGCGGTCCCTCTGGGCATCTGGGCCTCCCCGATCTCGACCGTCCTCTGGCTGATCGGCGCCACGGGTGTGTCCGTGTTCGGACACGCGGCCTTTATGGATAAACCAATCGAGAATGCTTTTTCCGAGGAGGCGGTCTAGGTGGTCGGCCGCGAGCTCCTTACGGTACGCCCCGATGGGGAAGACCACCGGGGGCACAACTGGGGAGGCAAACGAGGAGACGGGCAGCCCCGTGGCTGGATGATGACGCACGAATTGAGGAGATTGACAGCGAGGACGAATATAATCTACGCAATGGCCGAGCTGGGTATGCGAGGGATTTGGTCGGGGGTTCGGGGTTACGGAGACGCATAGATTATAACGAGTATGGGGACGAGCAGGAGTCGATGGACGGGGCGGACTATGACTTGTACGACGACGCAGACAGCACGGTGGCATACGCGGTGCACTTGGCCATGAAGGACAAGGAGGATTGGCTGGTGGACAAAGCTCTGGAGAGAATTCGCCGCGCGCAGGTCATGGGACAGAAGAACGTTCGCTTGTCCAAGTCCGAGGTGGAAGCGCTCGAACGCAAACGGATGCAGACTGGCGCCAGAACTTTCGACCGCACGAGGGCTGAAGCACGGACCCCGGACGGCGGCGGCGCTGGTCGAGCAGGGATGCGGCGAGCTCCCTTCAGCGCGGTGCCAACTGCACCGTATGGTGGTGCCCTCGACGACGGCGATGTCTTCGACGCTCGGCCCAGGAGCTCGGGCTCCCCGACGTCGCAACGGCCTCGCTCTATGCGATCTCCCCAGCCCATCGCATCGCCCATGACTCCGCTTGACTCCCCTCACAGGCCCGACCGTCAGTCCGCCGCCATCCCGCACATTCGCTCGCAGGCGTCGTCCCCGCTAAAGAGCCCGGCATTCGCACGTCCTCTCCCCGACGATCCGCACTGGGTTCCTCCCTATCAGATACCGTACCCGAGGGAGCCACCTCCGTATCCCCTTCACAGCCCGCTGGAGCCCCGACCAGGAGGCTCCTCGAATCGCACAGGACTATCACCATACGTGTCAAGTTATGGGGACCGCCCGTCAAGCAGCGCGCGAAACTCGTTTACCCCGTGGTATAGCCCGGCCAAACCTGCGGCCGAAGTCCCCCAGCATGAAGAGGACGGCGAGGAGAGCGATTCGGATGCAGACGAGTTACATATTGTGGATGTGGTGGAGAGAAAGGTCCCGACAAGTCCTTCCAGCCGCGCAGCGACGGGCAAAGGAAGCCGTCAGCGCCGCAGTCGTCCTTGAAAAAAAAAAATTTCTTCTCACGTTGTGCCCTCTAGAGGTTTCTTCGTTTCTCTCACGAAGTCCGTATTATAACTTTACTCTTTTTTTCATACTTTTCTGATGAGAGCGTCTTGGTGGATTGGTTTGTTTCTTCGGTGTCTTGTGTCTATAGTCGAGATGGTTTCTATGACCATCATGAAAACGTATCGTAAAAATAGAGTGATTATTGCTAACTTGCTTCTGAACCACTAATTACTCTCGGAATACTCCGCAGTAAGATGTAGTGTCGGAGTGATGACGAGGGCAGCGGCGATGACGTCGAGGACCCAACGGCGAAGGAAGCGTCGAAAATTCCCGGGCAGGCCGAACTTTCTCTCCTTCACAGCCGCCCCCCTTCCGGTCGATCTCCTCGCCCTCTCTTGGTTCAGCGTTTAACCTAAATTAATCAATTTCCTCGCTCGTTTCTTTTCATTTCTTTTCTCCTTCCACTCTCTACTAAGTAGGCAGGGACCCCACGCGGTTTCACTCGCTACTTGCCCAATTTCTCCCTCCCACTCCCCCTGCCTACTTCCGTTGGCCTCTGTCGCGTGCCACTTCTCACTCGCGATTCTCAGCGACAAATCTCGGTTGCCTGGCGGAGATACTAAGGAAACCAACCGATCACCGGGAGGCGTTGCACGGCTTTGCTAGGCATCATCGAGTAAGTTTGATCTAAGCCACTTCCGCCCTTCCCGGCCAATCCATGTTTGATTGCTTGTTCACACGGGTAACCGGTCATACTTCATGTAGGCTGACAAACGTTCCCTGCTCTCCCTGCTTCAGTCTAGGTCGTTCTTTACTCGAGTACCCTTTTAAACACTCGAGAGCTGCTTTCCAGTTCCTGGTGGTAATTTTTTCTTTTTTTTTTTTTTTTTTTTTTTTCCTTTCCTTTGTTGTTGTCAAGGATCTATCACAATACATAAACCAAGATGTGGATTGTTTCATTTTGGATCTTTCCGGTCATATCGGCCGCCATGTGGATAGGTATGGTACTGCCGATGAAAAAGAACGACGCGCAGAGATACTGATTCACCCCCCTCTCAGCCATGCTGGTCGCAATGTTGGCACATTGGGCTGTAGTTGGGTCTCCCATATATCCTAGCATGGAACCCGGACAGACGATCGCGTAGGTCTTTCGCCCCGGTGAATATGAAACAAAAACTGACCGTCAATCGCTGTTAGATACATTTCGGACGTGGGAGCGCAAGAGTTGAAGCCCCTTTTCATCGGCGGCAGCGTGGTCACGGTGGTGTTTTTGGATCTTTCGTTTGTCGCGGAGCGATGGTTGCGTCATGCCGGCCAACTGGTCCCGAACAAGGGTAAAATCGACAAAGCCTGCGCCATTGGGTCTATCTTCTTCTCTGTCGTCGGAGCTCTGGGGTTGATTCTTCTGTCATGCTTTGACACGCTTCGCCATCCGCACAAGCACGTTGGGTTTTTGGGGATGTTCCTGTAAGTTCCGGGCCCGGAAAGCCTTCGCCCAGGGCTCGAGAAGGATGAATGCTGATTTACCAAAAATACAGTGCGGGCTACCTCGTCAGCGCCATTCTTATCTGCGCCGAATATCTCCGTCTCGGGATCTTCTACCGCTCGCATCATCGAGTACTAATTGCCAGCTTTGTCATCAAGGCATCCTTCGTGGTCGTTGAGGTCGCTCTCGCCATCGCTTTTGGCGTCCTCGGACGGCACTATGGCTCTAAGAGAAATGCGGCGGCCGTGCTGGAATGGGGTAAGCTTTTACCGTTGTCCGTTTTGGGTCGAGCCGGCAGCTAACCGTGGGTCTGCTAGTCATTGCCCTGATCTTCACCTTCTACGTCCTCTCCTTTGTGATCGATTTGCTGCCATCGGTACGCACCCGCCGTCACGTTCCACAGGGCGAAAAACGCATCAACATGGCGTCTTCGGAGCCGCCGTCCGAACTCACTCACGAACAGCCCCTGACGATGGACTCGGCCGGTCCAAACGCCAATAATGTCAATTACTACCGGGGCCAACGCATGTAACGCTTGATCTCGATGCTTTTACAATTCTGCATATTCCCGGTGCGCTGAAGCCCTATTTGTTGGGACCAGGATATACCCTCGGTGGTCTTTTTATTTTGATGATCTTCTTCTATTTGCTTGAAGTATATACCCGCGTTTGCTTTGTCCATTTTGCTATATTTGGTTCTTATTTTGGATGATATTATTTTGTGTGACATACTTTACCACCATTATCGTAATATCAAGATAGAGGAAGAGAAAGACGAGTCTGATATTTCATTATCATTATCCGAGGAGTTCGAAGGGGGGAGCAAATTCTCAGTCTATTCTTTCTTGTACATGCATGCTTGCAACAGAGCTCAGATCCCGCTAAATAAGTACCAGATCAGGGTAAACATTAAGAATGAAAAAGCAAAGTGTCAACCAACCACCGCTATGCGAGCAACGTCCGTCGGATTCGCTCCAGCTTCTCCTCATCCACACCCACATAGCGCAGGTAGCCCTCGACGCCACCATACTTCTCATCCAGATGGCGCCGGATCTCCGTCGTAAAGCCGTCCGGGCACTTGGTGTAGTCCTCGGACAGCCCCAGCAGGCGGATCTCCTTCATGCGCTCCTCGACCTCGACGAGCAGCTCGGGCTCCGACCGCACGTAGTCCTCGCGCATGGCGTCCTCGGCCACGCGCGCCGCCAACAGCAGCAGCAGGAGGATCACGAGCCCCGTACGATCCTTGCCTTGCGTGCAGTGCACCAGGATCGGGTACGTGGATGGTCGATCCCCGTCGCGGGTCGTCCCATCCTTCTCGTCTTCATCCTCTTCTTCCTCCTGGTCGAGTCCGTTCTCATGCTCGGGCCCCGCAGCGAACAGGTCGAATATCGCCCGCATCTCCGCGGTGCTGCTATCCAGCGTATCCTGACCGAGTCCGATCAATCCGCGCGGCGACATCACCTGCTCGCCGACGATGAGCACCGCGTCGGGTCGGTAGCCTGACGCCGCTAGGGCCAGCACCTTTCTGTTCTCGTATGTCAGTCGAATACGTAAAGTCAAGGCACAACCATCGAATATGGAGGTCGACGACAAGACCCAAATAATGCATTCAGGGGGGAGTACATGAAATGCCACCAGTCCAACTTCCACAGGAGCGTCCGTTCGAACGCTTTCCCCGTCAGACTAATCAGTTCGCGACGCACGCCGGGAAGATCGACCAGATGCTGGTCCGCCGAGGCAGAGGACGCGGCCGGGTCCTCATCACCCAGCTCAGCTCGGCGTTTGGTCGTTGCCATTTGGTGTTCGGTGCTGGGAGAGGTCAGTTAGACAATACATAGCGAGAGTTGACTAGACACATACCTCGATCGCAGATCGATCACAGTAGAGATGTGCAGTTCGTCCGTGAGACGGCGCTTGTCCCGTTCGGATGCATCATCCAGCTAGAAAGAAGGATGTTAGTTTGAAGGGACTGGTTTGCTTTTTGGTCTCAAGATCAGGATGGTTATTGAATACCCAGGCACTACGAAAGAGGATACCCTCTTTTAGAATCCTAGTTCGATTTTTCGATCAGCTTCGGTTTATTGACCAAGTTAGGAAGATAAAAGTAAAAAAGCATAGAATCAATCGACATACGATCGTCCCACCAGCCGATTAATCGAGCGGCCAACATCCCGGAAGTTGATGATGTTGTCGAATGGACGATCGGGCGAGTCAAGATCGACGCTGGACTGCCGCGGATGCGAGACTGCAGCCATGAAGAACGAGAAGGCACAAGATCCTCGGAGGGCGAAAGAGAGAAGGGAAAAGGGGCGAAAATTGAAATGAAAACTCGCATGCAACCGGTGGCCGGTCAACTCATGGTTCTTCCCTCCAGCGCAGAAGGCGACGTGGAGTCCGCCGTGGAGCCGCGCGCTAAAGAGCGGTGGAGGGCGGACGATGTGAGTCTAGATCGTCCTGTCCTCCATTCGACGACTTTTTGTGGCATGCTAGACGTGATCGCTAGGTACTCTGCTCTTACAGGTTCTCGAGGTCTCTGAATGGGTGGTGTGCTGGGGTTGGACCTCTGGTGTTCGTCTAGAATGCGTCCTAAGGTGGTCTATATATCCTCAAGTATACATACTATGACCCGTCCATAATGAATCCCAGACAAGCTCAATTTAACCTAAAGAAACAGACTACCTGTCTCTCGATAAGTCACTTCCTGAAGTACATACATCGAACGCAGAAGCCAATTACACACAAAAACCCCAGACGCCATAAAGAATGGTTCGGCTCTGCAGGTTCTCTCTTCAAAATCAAAAGATACACGAATGACACAACCATCAAGAAACATAATCACAGATCTTCCGAAAACCTCGACTCGCGGCCGGTGCCATTGCTGAGTCGCTTCCCAATGGCAGGCGGAACGGGCAGGCCCTGGTCGGCCGCGCTGTCTCGCAGTCCATCTCTCTCAGGGCTTCGGTCGTACAAATCGTCGGCCGCAGTATGTTCGATTGGGACCGGTTCTCCCTGGGCCTCGTGGCCCTGAGGTTCGACTCCGTCGGTCTTCGCCTCTTGTAAGCCCCCGGAGGCTTCCTGCTCCTCGCCTGCTCGCGCCTCCGCAGGATGATCCTGATCCGTGGAGCGTATCGGCTCCCCCGCAATATCGCTGGCCCTTACAGGATTCGACCGGAGGGGCGCAGCACGCGACTCATCCATCGAGGTCGGGCTTCCCTCGTCCGTCGCATTAGGGGTGGGCTCGGGATGAACCTCTGCTTCTTTTGGAGCGGCGGCGGCGGCGGCGGCGGCGACACTAGACCGACGGCCACTCAATCTGCCGATCCAGGTCTTGAGTTTGGATTCTGATCGAGAGATAGCAGGCTG
This sequence comes from Aspergillus affinis, assembly GCF_023601865.1. Taxonomy (NCBI): domain Eukaryota; kingdom Fungi; phylum Ascomycota; class Eurotiomycetes; order Eurotiales; family Aspergillaceae; genus Aspergillus; species Aspergillus affinis. Next base: position 64,696 of record NW_026515855.1, read on the forward strand.
CACGGCATTCGGTTCGGCGGCGGCGGTAGCGCCTGAAGCCACGGCCTGTTCGTTGTCCGGCGCAGTGTCCGTCTGGACCGTATCTTGGGTCACGGTGCCAGCAAGTCCTTCGCCCACGGGCTCGGTGTCTCTTTCTTCGGTGGCACCGCCGGTGACTACAGGCCTTTCGGCTGCATTGTTTCCATTTCGTTTGAGCTTCTTCCTCCATGGCCAGTGCTTTTCCTCTTTGCCTTGGCTGTTCTGCTTCAAGGTCGCTGGGATGATGTTAAAACAAGGGAATCCAAAGTAGATTGGTGAATGATGCAACGAACCTCTCTGCCGCTTCTCCTCGGCCCGTGTATCTGCCTCTCGCTGACGCTCTACGGCGTCATGGCGTAGTTTTTCCTCCTCATCCAACCGTTGTTCCAGTTCTTTGGCCCGTTGTGCCTCGGCACGTTCATGGATTTCGTCGAAAGTTGGCTGGAGTCTGGAACGAGCCAGTGCCTCGACGTCCGACATATCCACGAACTTCTGGGCTCCCAGATTGACCCGATCCGGGTGGACGATATGCGCATCGATGTCCTGCATGTCCTTCTCGGCGCGCGCCAGGGCTGCCTCCTCCCACTCCTTCCGTACGGAGGGCGTTGCACGACCGGTCTCGGCGTAGGCCCGCCTCTCCATATCCTGGATGGCCGCGTCGACATTCTTTCTCGCAGCCTCCATGAGCATGGTGCGGTCTCTCTGCCTCTGCTCATCGACCGCATCCAGCTTCGTGCGCAAGCTGGTCATCTGATGCCGGATTTCTCGGGACCGCTCTGCGTCGAAGGACTCGTCGGAGTCAATCGATGACGCTCTCCGCCTACGAGCCGGCAAGCCGGAGCGCGACGCCTGGGGCTCAATGCCGATGCCATAGTATTCTCGATACACGGCCGTCTCGTCCTGCATGCTGGCCAATTTCTCGGCCGCGCGCTTTTGGGCGACCTCCTGCAAACTCATGGCACGTTGCAATATGCCAGCGCTGGCTTTGGAGACGGCTTGCTGGGACCGTGCCCGCGCATGGCCCCTCTGAGCGGCGGGGATGGCAGCACCTGCCTGGCCCCCCTCTTCCGCGATGCCGTACATTTCCCGCGCCATCGATATGGCAGCCGCTCTCATCACATTCTTCCTGTTCTGCTCCTCCACTTCAATGGCCACGGGCGGAGTCGCAGTGTAGAGGCGCGCGTTGGTGTTGGCAACGTGCTGGATCCGGCTGGCTTCCATGGAGCTGTCGAGCTCATCGAACGGGTCTCTGGCACCCGACATCGCGTAGGGGGTCTCCAACGGAGTAGAATCAGCCCTCTTTCGACTGTTGTAGAAAGCCCCAGATGCAGCGCGGATGGCCTTTTCTCTCGAAGTAATCTCCCGTCGCCCATCTGCCGAGGGGGTATCATGTTTGGAGTCCCCGGCGGAAGGGCTTGCGATCGACCGGTGGTCTCGGAGGGCGGAGATGGCAGCCTTGTAACCTTCCGGGCTGGGCGTTTCCTGGGTGTAATCCGGGACGTAAATGGCGGCGGCGGACGATCGGCCACTCTCGGGCTGCTTATTCTTTGCATGAGCTAGGGCAGCCACTGCCGAAGCATGACTGAAGCCGGGACGGGACCCGGTCGCTTTCAAGGCTGCCATGAGAATACCATCGTCAATACTGCACTTTTTTAAGAAAAGGGGAGGGACAGGTGCTCACTGGACAGATCCGTTCCTGCCCTTGGTTCGCGCACCGACAGTCGTCGTTCCGGATGGGTTACAAAAAGCGCAGCGGTCGCGGCTGTAAATCACCAGTTAGCGGACAAGTTGAACGCGACCGCGGATTTCTCACCTTGATCCGCTAGCCGGGCTGACCGGGATCGCGGAATTGCAGCACGCTGAGCAGGTGGCTGCTGGATAGTCGCCATGATAAAGGTATGTCCGCAGCGAATTGCAGGAAGCAAGGATCAGCGGCGGAGACAGGCATGCCTGGTTAGAAACAAGATCGAAAAGAAGAGCGAGGGAAAGGGGATAAGGAAAAGAGAGGGGCCCAGTAGTTGAACTTTGGAATGATTCCTCCGGAAGTTTGGGAACGAAGAAAGTCTCGTGTCGACCGTGACGTAGTTGGTTGCAAGGAGCGACCCACGGTTCCTCCTAGTAGCTTGGCGGGGAGGGAGGGTGGATGATGGTAAAAGAGTCACTGATGTCACGACGTGGCTTGGATATCAAATATGTCAGGGAGAGCGTAATGCGCAAGGGAAGGAGAGTCGAGTCAAGGTGGTAGTGGAGGGAGAATGGATGATGAGTCGTTGAGGGAGTTGAGTCGCATTCCTTCCGTTTTCAACGCGACTCCACCGATTTTCCCGATCGTCCGGAGAACGAGATGATCGTGGAGTCTAGACCGTGCTGCTCATGCAACGTCGGACTCCCGGCTCAGGACTCTTATGGTCATTCTAGAAAAGAAACGGGAAAATAATATACAAATAGTAAGGGAAAGTTCCATTTCTAATTCCTATGCCCCCCATCCCTCTCCCTTCAGCCGGTGTCGTCATGGCATCCTCGTCGGCCTACCAGAGACGAAGCATCTTCAGAATATCATGTCGCGTGAAAAAGGAGCGGTTCCTTTTGCCGAATATATCTAGAGAGAGCATCAGTGTCTGTAGTGGAGGCGCTGTTGCAAGAGTCACACGTACACATAGGAATGCTCAGCACGCAGATGCCCATCTGGATGCTAGATATGGCCAGGAATGCCGGTCGGATGCCGTTGGACACAAGCCAATCGTAGGCGAAGAAGGTCAGGATGAAGCTGAAGATGTTCTTGAAGATCAACATGCACGTGAACGACTCGATGGCGATATTTCCTGTGATGACACTGAGTAACGACGTCCTGGCACGGCGCGGGATAGTCCGTCCACTTACGATGTGCATCAACGATGTATAGCGCGCTAGCAACGGCTCCCATCACCATCCCGACCACGACGAACGCAAAGAAGACATCGACCACCAGCCACCCATACCTGCCCACATCCTCGGCCACAATGCCGAACCCGTAAAGCCCGACACCGCAGAACACTAATTGGAACAGCACTAGCAGGATCCGGAACTCGGGCTCGTACCTGCCTTTGTTGAGTCTTATCATAATCCGATTCATTGAATCGGAAAGAAGTCCCGAAAGGATCAGGCCTAGAATGGAGCCGATAAAGGCGCCGGTGTACAGGTACCCGGTCTGAACCTCGTTAAACCATAGCGGAGGGCCGAGAAAGATCGCGGCCAGTACAACCCCGATAAACACCGTCCATCCGATAATTGCGCCTTGGATTAAGCAGGCCTTGAACAGGCAGGCATATCAGTCGCTCTATCACCAAAAGACACAGGCTTCGGAGTGAGGAGCTTACCCATAGAATGGCAGGATGAAAGAAAAGGGGGAATGGTCTCAGGAGAAGTTTGAAGAAGTTTTCATCGGTTTTTCTCCCGTTGAACGGCTTCAGGCTCTGAATGTAAGACGCTTTCGAGGGCGCCGCGGTCTGTCGACTAGGATTCTCATTCCAGGAAAATGCCACAGAGGAGTTGGGATTGCTGGCGTGGGCGTGCTTTTGCTGTTCCCCCTGGGATTGACCTTCCTTCGAGACCGTAAGACAAAGTCCGGTCTGCGGCCCATGCAAAGATTCGAAATCGGTGTTTAAATGATCGGGGCGCCTGAAAGCTGTCTCAGGGACCAGGAAGAAAGTCAGGGGTAGGACCGCTGCAGTAAAAATTGCCAAGAGGTAGAAAGTCCACTGCCATCCGAGGGAATGCGTTATTTTACCAGCGAGCACCGGTGTGAGAAAGGCAGCCCCGAAGAGAGCCACATTGGATAGCGCCATCCGTTTCCCACGTTCCTTCAACGCACTATTAGCACGCCGCCGCCACCAGACGACCGGGGGGGGGGGACCTACATGGACGAAAAACAAATCACCAACACACGCGTTTACCAACGCCTCAAATGGGGCCAGGGCTACTCCTTGGAAAATGCGAGACCACAGCAGACTTTGGTAGTTATCTTTGCTTCCACCGGCCCAGGCGCAGCTCACTACCATCAGCAGATTCCCCAGGAGAAACAGATGGCGCTTGCCCCATACTCGCGCCGTGGGCACAATCAGGATGCCGGCGACTCCAACCCCGCACAGATGATAGCCGGTGAGAAGGGCCACGGAGGTGAAGCTCTTACCGTAATGGAGAGCAATGGTGACGGTGTTGGCAGCCATGAGAGAGCTGGTCGTAGCACAAAGAACCGAGACAAAAGATAGAGCCAACAGAGTGACATCGCGCTTCCAGAGCGGCCAGTTCTAGATTGTATTTCGGTATTAGCTGACGCGAGCTGAATGGCTCTCGACCTAAAACGCCCTTAGACATACCAGTGGATCGTTAGGGTCATCGCTTGGTTGAGGAACGAGCAGAATAGGGACCGATCCCGAGCGGTCGTACTTGAGGCTGGCATCGACGGTAGCGCGTTCGCTCGAATCCTCGCTTTGAAGGATATCGCATGTGCCTGCACAGTCCATGTTATGAGGAAATCCTACCCACCGACAATCCCATCAGGCTTACCAGGCACATGAGCCAGAGCGCTATTCTCCAAGATACCAAGACCCATCTTGAGCGAGACGGCGAATGGGCCCGAAAAAGCTGCGAACCAGCCAATCCTTGCAAGATCTCTCGACGGCGAGGACGAGCGATGAAGGGAAATCGGGAAAGCGGGAAAAGGGAGTGGATGAGGGCGTGGTGACGACTTAAGGAAGCACAGCGTCAATGACGGAGAGTGGAATGTGATGGTAGCAGCCACATAGACGCCCACTACCACCTAATGGAGAAAGTGTAGGGACACGGAGACACAAGCGACGGCCACCTCCTCCGATCTCGATCAATAATCACACAGACTACTGTGCGGCAGTGCGAAGAAAGAAAATGCGAGGATCAACATTTGCCCAATTTCTGGCCGGCACCAAGTCGAACTTAGCGGTGATGATCTACAGCGCCTCCCTTACGTTCCTTGTCGCGACGTCCCCAAACAAGTCTTTCGTGGTACCAAGCGACCCAAAGAGTGATGGTCGTTTGAAAACGTGAAGCGAATCAAGGTTCGTCAACCGGATGGAAGGTGGTGGAACTTGCATGCTCCATACTCTGGCGGGCGAGGGAGTCAAAGCCGATGAGCAGACCGAGGGAAGATGGCATATGAAGATGACCCACCGGCGATCATGCCTGGGAAGGGCGAGTGGGGAAAAGGCCCCAACAAACAAAGATCCGGGGAGGGGAGTGGGCCCTGCGGTAGCGCCGCGGTAGTCAACACTAGTCGGAGGATAGTCGGGAGGGACTATGTACAGAGTACCTATCCTCAGAAAAAGAAGGAACGAGGGAGGCGCACCCGGACGTACCTGTAGTCTGTAATAATGTCCCGTTCCTGTCTCCCCCTGCCTTCGTTCCTTTTTCTTGTGTCACCGCGAGCGGGGAAAGTCAATAATTATTATAGACTCAATCCACCACTATCTGCTCTTTCTTTCTTTTGCTTTCCCTCTTCCTCCTTCCCTCTCTCCTTCTCTCCTTCTCGTCCTCTCCCTCCCTCATTCTTTCCACCCCCACCTTCACCAGCGCGAAACTCTCTTGCACGCTCACAATCCCAACCACTTCAGACATCTACACGACGCGATCACAATGAAGCTTCATCTCGTGTCTCTGGCTCTTGCCGCTTGCCTAAGCACCGCGGCTGCTCAGGGCTTAGATAGTCTCCCAAGCTGCGCCGTACGTACTTTCCCTCAGCAATCCCATCGTGACTGGCCTTTCGTGTTAACATCCTACAGAAAGATTGCGCTACCAACGCCATTCCCGAACACTGCGGAATGATTGATGTCGGCTGTATCTGCTCGGACAAGTCTTTTCTCTCCAGCATCTCTTGCTGTGTGTCCAACAAGTGCTCTGAGGATGATCAGAAAAGTATGCCTCAGCCCTACCGCTCATCGTTTGGACCACTGTACTGATAGGCACCGCCTTCCTCTAGCTGTCATCCAGTTTGCAAACCAGATCTGCAGCGGCGCCGGCGTGAAGGACCTTCCCAAGAGTGCTAGCTGTGCCAGTGGAGCTTCCTCTGCCACTGAATCATCCTCGGAGACCTCCCCTTCATCCACCGCAACTGGTAAAAGCAGCGACACCGCGACCACCGACGCCTCAAAGGCCTCCAGCACTGATTCTGCATCCTCCAAGACTGCGAGCAGCGCCGGATCCTCAACTTCGACCGCCAAGTCTGCCGCTAATAGTACGGGCGCTGCTGCCCTCGTGCAAGGCAAAGATACTGGTCTGCTCGCTGCGGCCGGCGCTGCTCTCTTTGCATTCCTGGCATAGATAAGGTGACGAACCGCACATTATGGCATTGAACACGTGACAGATGTGCATTTACAACGGAATTCCTTCTTCATCATCTTTTTTTTTCTTCTTTTCGCTTTTCTTGCAAGCAGTGTATCGCCTTTAATTTGTAATGATTTAGTGGCTGAGGTTGCGCACTCGTCGGCTGAATGCTCAATCAGACAGACGACCCTACGGATATGAAAAACAAGATAAAACAAAAACAGAATGACGGCAGGAGGCTGAAGGAGAAGGGAAAAAAAGACTCAAAGGTTTTATGGCGCAAAACTCCAGATAGCCCAATATGTATCTTTTAAGAATTCATGTTCAAACGAGCCAAATTCGGGGAACGATAACCTTCAAATCATTGGTCTCGCTCCGCAATGCGAGCAGCGATCTCTTGCCGCTCTTCACGGAGCTTGAGATAGATCTGTCCCCACCCATCAGTAAAGAGGACCAAGACGGAGTGAGCATGGACTTACCCAAAGCCAAAACATCATTTCCATAAACCCATAGGTGAAGATCACCCTATTTTTCAACTGGTCGAGGCCGGAAGCCGCTTCCTGTGCAGCCCCATATCCCAAGGCGGCCCGCGTGTCGTTCACCCCCCAAGCCGACGGCTTGCTCTGGTAGATAAAGAATGAAACGGAGAAGAAGAGACAAAAGCGCGAGGCGGAGAGTAGGGTCCAAATCTCGGAGTAGAGAGAGGCTAGACGGTCCAAGAAGGGGTTCATTCGCAGAGCTCCTGCCACAGGGATGGGGGATTGGGATCGAGCGGCCGAGGCCATCGCAATGACTTCATTCATCTGGGGGATCTTGGTGACCAGGACGAGATCAACCAGGGCGTCGGCGACGAGGAGGATTCCACAGAGCGCGAAGGGCGATTGGGGGCGCGAGAGCGACGGGGCTGCATCCTATCGGGGCAATCAATCGGTCAGTGGGTGCGAGAGGCAACTGGGAAGTGTTCAGGAGGAATCGACGAGCATACGATCTGCAAAACTTCTCCCAGCATAAACACGACATCCGACTCCGTGACAACCTCCGGCGACCTCGTCAGGTACACGGCGAGAACGAAGAGGAACAACGCGTGCCCTTTGATGAGGGTCGTGGACGAAAGAAGACCCATTGTGTCTTGTCTCCTTTCCTTTTGTTCCCTCCGGGTTGCGAGTATCGGCGGGTGATGCGAGACGGGGTTGGTAGAGAAATGGACGGGAGGTCCTCCGGGCTGCAGGTCAGAGGTTCGGTGGGGCTCGCTCGCTCTCCCCTTGGAAAAAAGCCATGTGGGGTTGGCGGCCGTTGCTTTTCTTCTTTCCCCCCCCCCCCTCGACGCCCCTCTCCTCATATGAGGAGAAAAATAAATAAAACCTGACTGCGAATAAAGGTCGGACGTTCGCCTGCTGACTTCTGATGAATTGACCATTTTACTATACACAGACCCTACGGCACCCCACACCATGGCCGAAGCTACCTTCAACCGAGAACGTCATCTCAAGTATTTCCTCCGCTGCCTGAAAACCTTCTTGCCCAGTCTGTACACCTCCAACGACTCGAATCGCATCCTCCTCGCCTTCTTCACGGTCGCTGGGCTGGATATCCTGGGCGAGTTGCAGAACAAAACCACACCGGAAGAGAGGCTGGGGTATATTGAATGGATCTATCACTGCCAGGTCCCGTCCGGTGGCTTTCGGGGGTTCACAGGGACGGACTTTGGGCTCGAGAGACGGAACCCGACGAATGAGTCCTGGGACCCGGCGAACGTGCCGTCGACATTCTTTGCGCTCCTGATTCTAGTCATCCTGGGCGACGATTTATCCCGAGTCAAGCGAACCGAGTGTCTACAATGGCTTCCGAAGATGCAACGCGAGAACGGCAGTTTCGGGGAAGTGTTGGGTCCCAACGGAGAAGTCGAGGGCGGGGGCGATTTACGGTTTTGTTGCTTCGCTGCCGGTACAAGGTATCTTTTGAGAGGCAAACGCGGGAGCGACGTGGAGGATATTGACGTGGATAAGCTGGTGGAATTTATTGAAGCATGTCAGGTAAGATCATCCCGACGCAGCCCCAGCTAGACCCTAGTTCTTCATCCTGGCTGCCGACTTCATATCGCGCTTCTTTCCGAAGCAATGGCTGAAGCAGACGTCACTTTGTAGGCATACGATGGTGGTATAGCCGAAGCACCCTTATGTGAATCGCACTGTACGTTTTCCTAACTCCGGCCGATTGCCTCCCCTTAAGCTACTCTCATTGCTTACTTCCGAGACTTAGCCGGGCATACCTACTGCGGAATTGACGCTTTGATGTTCCTCGGTCGTCTCGCAGAAGGCGACAAGCCGGCGGCGCTTCTTTCACCCGGGTCCCATGCATTTGAGACCCTGACTCGGTGGCTTGTTTCTCGGCAGACATCTGAACTTGGCGACGACGACGACGACGAAGAAGACGCCCATGAAGGCAATGACCATACCGACCATGTAGACGAGGCGTTTGATCAACTGCCTAACCTACCAGCGCCATCAAACGAGTCGCTGCAATGGGCTGGGTTCAACGGTCGATGTAACAAATATGCCGATACATGCTATTCATTCTGGAACGGCGCAACACTCATGGTAAGGGTCCCAAGATAGTTCCCCTCGCTTAGGTGCAGATTGAATTGACAGAATGGAGGACAGATGATGGATCAATTCTCGTTGGTGGATGCAGAGCGCAACCGACGATATCTCCTTGAAAAGACCCAGCATTTGATCGGTGGCTTTGGGAAGGGAGTGGGAGAGCCACCCGGTAGGCCGAGACAGCCCCGTTCGTCCCTTCAGACATCTAACTCCAGACACGCAGATCTATTACATTCTTACTTCGGAATGGTGTCACTTGCCTTCCAGGGGGAACCGGGACTTGAGAGTGTTGACCCGGCACTGTGCGCTAGTCACCGTGCAGTACGACACTTACACACTCTGCCCTGGTGGCAAGAGAGAAAAGGTGCCGAATCCGGCCTTTAATGATAATAGAAGAGAAGAAGTCGATTCCGGCGATCTGTCGTAGCATGTACACGGTACTGTAGACACAGTAATGCATGCCATCCTGGCTTCCTTACGGTGTAGTTAGACCGTTGTGACATCATATTTCTTGAGTATGCAGTCGGTCATCATACGATCCGAGCCGATCGCAACACTGACGTGCATGCTTTAGGGTGATAGGTCTGGGAGGTGATTAAGATGAAACTTGACCGGCGAGTCTGACCGGGCTAGGCCAAGGATGCAAGGCGAATCACGAATCGACCGTCACGTTTGTTCTAATATTATGAGGCGGTGGTCCATTTCAGGGGCAGCAGGCGGATCCGAGCAAAGACAACGACTCACTAACGAGCAAACTAGTCAGTAGACCGCTCCACCCGAGCTACGAACCCAGGAACGGGCGATAGGAAAGTGGACAACTCGGCCAATTCCCTTCCATTCGATTCAATCCGGTGGGATTTCAGTGCCTGCAGCGACGGCGGAAGATTGGAGGAATCGGGGGGAGAATCCCTCGAGTAGAGGTTGCAGTCGAAGTCGAAGTACTCCGTCGACCGTAGAGATAGACGATATACTCCGGACTCCGGGGCTGCTGCTGCTTAGTCAGGATGACGAAGGGGGTAACTAGTTAACTAGTTAACATGCTTTTTTCCATGACAGAAACGGCCCACGTTCCGGCTAAATCGCCTCTTCATCAATGCCACCTCGAACGGAGCATTATTCAATAACCACAATATCATGAGTTCGGTTGTCTTCGCTGGTACGTGCTTCTGGACCAACCCACCCTCGTCACCCCTACTGCCTACTACGGAGTATTATGATTGAACTCGGGATGGCCGTTCACCCCGTTGTTGCCTGTCTACCTACGGCTTGTTGGTGCACGCCCCGGCTGTCATAATCTCCCATGATTGCTTGATCATTGTTATTCCATCTTTCTAGCGGTTGCCAAGTCAGGTGCGACTGACGCTTTAACGTTAGCGGAATTATTTGTGACCCCCTCTAGCTCACTCTCCCTCTTTCCTTCGAGCTCAGTGAGTTCATGGCTTCTCCTGACTCTCTTCTCGTTCCGGTCCTCGCTGCTTCGCGAATGAACTAGTGCTACTGTTTCGGGACTTACACTAACTCTTCCTCTGTCTTATCCCTAGTGATCGCTTATCGGGCCCCGATTTGATTACCGGTCGCCCTTCCTAAGTTCTTGCTTCTCGAACCTGCGGCTCGCTCCTGTCACCCACTCACCACCATCAACCCAACCTGCCGTCTTCCTCGCAACTTTCGTTTCTGGTCGAATGTGCAATTTCGGTAGCGGCCATTGAATATCGGAAATTCCTCTGCTCAATTTCCTCTTTACACGGACGCACCTTAACAGATATCTTTCTTTATTTTTTACACGTCCGGTGCGACGCGGCTCATTTCGATCCTTTCTTTCCATTGCTTTCCTGCCGACTACGTCAAACCGTCGACTCCTTGATTCGGTCCCTTCCTTCCTTCGTCCCTCTTCTTCCCCCCTTTTCAAAGTCCGCTCTGGCCCCTCCCCCTTTCGACAATCTCCAATCCTATTCGCTACAAAGTTTCGTTGAATGGCAACCGCAGGTGATCTGCAATTATTCGGGGATCCGTTGCAGCAATCCTAATCGCCCTTATCACACCTCCGCGGGAATAAGTAAGAACCGGCGGAGATATCTTGACACATGCCGCCTCCCAGGACGAAAGCGGAGGTTCAATCCCAGAAGCAAAAGGAAAAGGTATTTGACCAAAACCCCCGCCCCCGAGACGAGTGCTGCAGCGAGAATAGTACCCGCGCAATACGTGCGGTCTTGCAGGCGCATTGGCAGCTTCTCTTTGCTTCCGTCTCCCCACTCTCTCCCGTTCGTAACACGCGACCACTCCGCAACCATTTTTGGCTGACCACGTTTGCGCCTGTCCACCATAGCTTGCCCAATCCTACCATGAACTACTGGAGTAAGGAACATCTAGAGCTGTTTACTAAACCTTGGCACTAATCTTTGGCTCTCGGGTATTAGGGAATTCTCGTCGAAAGATCTTCGAACTGTGGGGAATTACACACTTGGAAGATTGATTGGAAAAGGATCGTTTGGCAAGGTCTACCTTGCCAACCACAAGCTCACGAATGGCTCTAAAGTATGTTACGGGCTCGGGAAGGCGCTCTCCCGGAACGAACCAGCTTCTCATAACTAACATGAATAGGTCGTGCTTAAATCTTCGGACAAGGAGGATACGAACCTTGCGCGCGAGATCCATCACCACCGCCAATTTCTTCACCCCCATATCACTCGTCTCTACGAAGTCATCGTGACGGAAAAGCTGGTCTGGTTGGTCCTCGAATACTGCCCGGGTATGACATGCGACAATGAACGGAAAATCTGTCAACTGTTGCTAACCCTGCTGTAGGCGATGAGCTTTATAATTACCTCCTCCGCCACGGTCCGCTCCCCGTCGATAAAGTCAAAAAGATATTCACACAACTTGTCGGTGCAGTCGCGTATGTCCACAGCAAGTCTTGCGTCCATCGGGATTTAAAGTTGGAAAACATTCTTCTTGACAAGCACGAGAATGTGAAACTATGCGACTTTGGATTCACCCGGGAATACGAAGGAAAAGCGAGCTACCTGCAAACTTTTTGTGGCACCATATGCTACAGCGCGCCCGAGATGTTAAAGGGCGAAAAGTACGCCGGTGAAAAAGTGGACGTGTGGAGTTTGGGTATCATCTTGTACGCCCTGCTTGCCGGGGAGCTTCCTTTCGACGAGGATGACGATCTTGTTACCAAATCACGGATCCTTAAGGAGGAGCCTGTATTCAACGACAAGTTCCCTGATGATGCAAAGGCCCTGATCGCCCTGCTTTTGTCGAAGCGACCTCTGATCCGGCCTAGTCTCGGTGAGATTCTGGCTCACCCGTTCCTGGCAGAGCACGTGTCCGAGCAACTGGCAATCTTGAAAATACCTCGACCTCCAGCGTTCTCGACATCGTTAGAGCGAACCACCCTGCAGCGAATGAAAAGTGCAGGCATCAACATCGATGAGGTGATAGAGAGTGTTCTCGCGCAGCGCTGTGACCCTCTTGCGGGCTGGTGGGCGCTGCTGATCGAAAAGGAGCAGCGCAAGGAGCAGAAACGAGAGCGCAAACGACGCGAAAGAGAGGTTGAAGCCAAGAATATTCGCCGATTGAGTGCAGCAAGCAGTCGCCTAGAAAAGAGATCCTCCGCGTTGGTTGAGGTCGATGAAGAAGGGCATGCTTCGGCCAACGTGCCTCTACAGGAACGGGGGAGGAGAGACCGACGCAGTCTCCCGTCTCAGCTCGCCGTCCCGGAGTTGCCAATCTTGCCAGAGCCGGTCCCGGTTCAGTCGGCCGATTCCAGCACCCCTCCGCCTCCCCCCGTGGACAAGGATTCAACCCGATCGGTCAGCTCTACGCGGCGGCGCCCGTTGCCACCGCCCAAGGACAGAAGGCGTTCGCGGCCCAGCACGCTGCACGTCAGCGCCTCACAACCCGAGCTGGCGCAGCACAATGGGATTTTCAGGCGCCGTACTGGCCGCCGCCAGTATCCCATCATCAGCCAGCTGGCCTCGTTGAAGCATTGGTTCGTAGAGTCTGCCAAGCGGGCCAAGTCCCCCCATGGCAAAAGTGCCGGTGGATCGGGGTCTCATCGTAAGTTTTTGTCGGAGAAACTGAGTCCTGCCAAGGGGCAGGAGGCTGCGAGAAAGACCATGCCGGCATCGTCGTCCACCGCTCATCCGGGCGATCTGTCAACGCCGACGCAAGCGAAACGTGCATCCACCGCGAGTAGCCTCGCCCCAAGCAGCGCATCCTATCGCAATCATCGTCATTCCTATCCTCGCCAACCTCGTCCTCTAAGTACCAGCAACCCCCACCATCGGAATTCCTTGTCCCCATCTCCGATCACCCCCCGGGGCTCCTACAGGCGGTCTTCGGCCGGTCTACGGGGCCGCAAATCGACATCCTCGTCCATTTCTTCGATTCGGAGTATCCACCATACCCACACCCACTCGAAGGCATCGTCGGTCTCGTCGAACAGCATTGGATCAGCCTCCACTCCGACGGCTCGGATCTCAAAGTCCCCCCACTCTTCAGTCAAAGTGCTTCCCACCACTCCAGGGTCGTCCTCTCGCTTCCCTAGCAATATCCGCTTGGTGAGAGGCTCGAACAATGGATACCGTGAGATGAACGAGCCCAATGGACGAGCGAACTCGATGTTCAACGAGGCAGCTCCAACGCCCATGCTGTACTCGCCATCTTCCAGCCTGGTCTTTGCCCGTCGGAAGAAGTCGGCCTTCAAAGGTCCGATGTCTCACACAGCCAACCTCATGGTCTCGAGCGGCATAGCGGCTCCGGAATTTCCTCACGATGAGATTGCAGTGGCTGCGCCGGCTGCGGGTGCAGCTCGGCCCGCGGCGAGGAAAAGCCAGATCATCGAAGAGGAGGAAGATTTGGAGGACGATGACGATTTCGAAGAGGTCGACGCATTCACCGGGACCGAGGATGAACCCGGGTCACCCATCGACGTGGTCAGTTCGGATGATAACCTGAAGACAGTGAGTCTCACTGGCTCTCCCGGGCGAAACTGCAAACCGGCCCTGGCTCCTGCCCCTGACCTTGACACGAGTCCTCTGCGCCCGCCGCGTTCGTCGTCGCTTAAAGCAACATCCGACCGAAGCCAGTACGGAGCCAAGGACGGCAGTAGGGCCGCTGACGTCTCTCCGAGATCAGTGATCTCCAACAAGACAAGTCGGGCCTGACTGGTGGCCCTGGAGCTGGGGAGTGGCCTCGATTGATTGTTTATTCTGTTTTGTACCTTCTTATACCCCCTCGCGACTGTGGCTTTTTCATTTACTTCCTCCTTGTCTCTATTCTTTTTCCTTCTTTTTGCAGCGCAGCGTCTCGTACCAGTCGGGGTCAAAAGTGATCAATGAGTCCATTGCGTTTCCTTTCCCATCGACCAACTTAATCCATTCTCTCTCTCTCTCTTCTCTCATTTTCTTTTTCCTTTTGTCGCCCCATCATAAAAATTCTCATCGCTTTCCCATTCAAGCGCATCCTTTCATTTGACTGGATTTCCTTTCTGTGTACCTTATTGACACCCATGCCCGCAACTATCTCCTTACCTTTCTTTTTACCCTTCCATTTCTGTTTAATGTTTGTTTGCAGTCATGTGTTTGTGTCTACTGGCCGCGCATGTTTCTGGAGAGATACACCTTGCTAACATCTGCTATTCTTCTGTTATTGTTGATTCCCCCGCTAGACGAGTGTCCTCAAGATTGGTTCTTGGATCAGACACGACCAATGATATCCAGCGATCGATGCATTGCTCTCCTTGTTTGATTAATTAGACTTGCCATTTTGAAATCCTGCATATATAGAACAAGCATGGTGTTTATTTACTCTCGTTCTCTTCCCAGCGGCATCTACATTATTCATATACTTGTCATGAATATTAAGCATCTTATTTATTTTCGTAAACGTATTCGCGAAACGTTCATAGCAGTCTGAGAGCCAGCCACTGGCACTTCACCTCTCGACGTGTACCTCCCGAGGCTTTTCTGGGTCCTCGGTGACTCCAACCTCGACATCTTGCCCCTTGGAACCAGCACCACCCCCCTCTCGCAGGCCGATGGTGCTTGAACCGACCTGATCGACGGTTTCCGTGTACGTGGGAACAAAGTTGACGGCCACGGCATAGGTCCACGCAACGACCATGAACATGGTTGGGACAATCATGGCAAACCCGGTACTATTGCGCATATCAGCGACATGGCCGAGGATCGGCGGGACGACGGCTCCGCCGCAGACACCGCCGACGATGAAGCCCGAGCCGCGCTTATAGTGGCGACCTAGACCGCGAATGCCGAGGGCAACGATGGTGGGGAAGCAGACGGACTCGAAGAAGAGGGTGAGGAAGAGCATCGCTGCACCAGTGTCAGCCTACTATGTGACTTTCTTGCGTGTCCGACTCAAGGCAAGACTGATGAGAAACGTACCTAGGCCGCTTTGTCTCCCTTGGGTGGTGGACGCCGCGATGAACGCGACAGTGCAGGAGAGATAGACCAGGAAGACCCAACGAGCCTTGACAAACTTCATGATGATCGCTCCGAGAAACCGGCCGACAGCGAAGGTGCCCTGGGCCCCGGCGAGATATTTCGAGCCCGTGGAGCTGGAGGTGCCGGGCCAGGTTTCCGTGACGTAGTTGATGAAATACCCGGCGATGGCGACTGGGGACAGAAATTAGCTTTGGCCAAATGGGTACGGTAGCAGGAACCGGGTGAGGCATGTTCGCACCTTGAGCACCCGTATAGGTGAATTGCGCCAAGGTCGCATGGAACAGCTTGTATTGCTTCCAGAATGACTTTTCCTGCTCGTTCACATGCGTCTCCGAAACCTGGAAGGCCATATCTTCATCGGTGACTTCGGGGATTTCCGAGACGAAGAACACGGCAGCGAGGACAAAGACGAAGATCCCGATGGCGAGGTACACCCATTGAACACGCTTGAGGGCGTTCACATCATCTTCGGTAGTAGTAAAGAAGACGTAGGATGCCAGTGCCGGGGCCACGCACGTGCCGATGCCGTTGAACGCCTGGGCAAGGTTGATTCGGATCTCGGAGTACTTTGGCGGTCCGCAGACTATCGACGGTCAGTCCGACTGCGGGTACCTGTTTTTCGCATCGACATACCGGTGATGAAGGGATTCGCCGCAGACTCGAGCGATCCCAGTCCCGAGCCGATGACAAACGTCGCGGCACAAAACCCGCCAAACGACTGATTCAACCCCGCGGGCCACATGCAAAGAGCTCCAATGCCATAGAGGACCAGGCCAAAGATGAACACGGTCTTGTAACCGAAGTGCCGAAGAAGGTAGTTCGCATAGCCCAGAGAGGCCAGTGGGTAGGCACTAGCAACCTCTATCAATGCTCCGTGCAACGACAGTGGGATCTAGTGAATAACAATGCGTACCCGAAATAAGCAGCCTGGAGCCCAGATGACCGGACCCTAGTGATATGCAGTGTCTCCTGGAAATGTTTATTGAGGGTATCCAGCAGCCCGTAGGCAAATCCCTAGATGTGCAGTGCATCTCTTTAGCGCATGACGTTTCTGGGACGAGATGGCCCGAGTCGAGCCAGTTCTCGCCCGGTTCGTTCAGAACTCACCCATAGGAAGAAGAGGATCGTAACGAGGGTCAAGGGCCATATGCTCTGGCGTAGAGTAAGAGTAGCTGCCGAAGTGGTTTTGCTGTTGTCCACCCGAAATCCCGAACGGGACTTCAAGAAGTGCAGGACACCCATCCTGTCGGGTCAGATTTGGTGCGTGTCTTGTGTGACTGGTGAGTGAGAATGAAGGTCAGACAGATGAAGGCATCCCAGATGTCGGCAAGGCACCAACGATAGAAGAAAAGAGAGGGGGAAAAAAGACAGGGATGCATTCACTACACTGCAGCCTGCTTAAATATTAATTGCATGAAAGATTGGCTGCATGGATCAGTAGTATGGTACCCCCTGTAGATGCATTCTTGTGGGGTTGAGGGAAGTCACGGGCTTCACGATCAAGAGTCGACGGCAGGATCTCCTCACTTCCCTCTGGAATGAGCCTATCGGGTCATTTGTAGGGTAAAAAAAGCCGGGAGGAGCGCCTGGGCAAGCAACGAGATAGGAAGGGAGGGAGGAGGATCCATCCCCAGACTTTTCGGTTTCCCTTTCCTCCGCAAAACATGCATTCTGGGGAAAAGATCGCCGAGGAAGAATCCACCAGTGATACGCCAGGGCGGCCCAGCATCCCCCAATGCCACGAGAGGACAAGACTCTGAGCCGGGGGCGGTAGTTAGTTCAAATTTTCGGGGTGGGAATCCTGGTCGTGTTTTTAATGGTGCGTCGTGGACACCCCGACACCCCCCTCATGACTGGATGCCGGTTGAAGTTTGATAAGTGTGCAAACGGGAAGCATGATGTACCCTGGGGGACGGAAGGCCAGTCAGTCGGGTATTTGCTTGATGTTCTGGGGGAGTGAGTGATCGTTGTGATGGGCGGTTTTAATTAGGCTAAATTAGTGCCGGGATGGATGACCAAAAGAGAAGAAGATCACGGGGTCCAACGTGTCTCCGCGAGTGCATACAATGCAAAAGTCTACCTGAGGCATCCCGAGGGAAACATTCATTTCTTCGTTGTTGTCTAGACGCTAGGAACATCTAACATGATACATGCCGGTCGCCTGGTGTCCAAAAGAGAAAAACAAAATGAACAAAATACAAACCGACTATCCAACGGGTCCATGTCTATTAGATCTATCATGAACATACCCAGTGGGATATACGAAATCATCTCTTCATCAACCAAAATTTACGCCCTCTTAGGCTTAGAGGCGGCACCGTTTTGCTGTCTATCAGTCTTCGCAGGAATTTTATACAACTGGCGCTCCACGAACTTGAGTGCTTCATCAATGATGCTGTTGGAAGTCGTTAGCGTCAAGAGCAAGGGCAAGTTAGCAGCCAGGGAGAACTCACATCACGGGGGCGCTAATGGCTAGCACGGCCTTCCACTCGATCCAATCCAAGGGGAGAATGGCGAACAGTCCCTGCAGGAACGGAATGTACAGAATGGCGAAGTGCAAGGCCATCGAGAGAATAATGGCATAGACGAGCATCAAGTTGTTCCAGAGAGCAAAGGTCAGAAGGGATTCGCTGGATGAAAGCGCATTCATGGCGTTCAGCATCTCGATCACGACCAGGATAGACAGCGACACGGTGGAGGCAGAGCGAGACATCTCGTTCGAGAACATCTCGCAACCGATTTCGGGGAACTGGGCGGAGCAGTTGTGGAAGTGAGACTGCGAGCAGGTGTCAGTAAGATGGGGAAGAAAAATCGAGTGGAAGACTCTGGAAACCTACCAGCTGCGAGAATGTGATTTGAGGTCCCTCGGGGTTGTACAGGAACCACCACACGTAGCCAAAGACCGTAGCAGCACCGACATAGGTACCGATGACCAAGTATCTAAACAGGAGCCAGCCGCCAACCAGGGGCTCGTCGCGCTTGCGAGGGGCCCGTCTCATCACATCGTGGTCCGGAGGGTTGAACGAGAGAGCGGTGGCGGGAAGACCATCGGTGACCAGATTGACCCAGAGGAGCTGGACGGGGACCAAGGCTTCGGGCATGCCCAAGGCGGCAGTCAAGAAGATAGACACGACTTCACCGATGTTGGACGAGATCAAATAACGGATAAACTGCTGGGTGTTGCTGTAAATCGACCGACCCTCCTCGACGGCGATGGTGATGGTGGCAAAGTTGTCATCGGCCAAAACCATATCGGCGGCGAGCTTAGCCACGTCGGTTCCCGTGCCCATAGCAACGCCGATGTCCGCTTTCTTCAAGGCAGGGGCATCGTTCACGCCGTCACCGGTCATCGCAACCACGTGGCCCAGAGACTGAAGGAGATCAACGAGTCGAGACTTGTGACTAGGCTCGGTGCGCGAAAACAGAGATGCACGTTTGACGGCCTCAAGTTTCTCACTCTCCGACAGTCCGTCAAACTCTCTACCCGTGTAGCTCTTACTAGCCAGATCCTCACCCTCGGCGAATACACCGATCTGGCGGCACACGGACTCGGCGGTGTTTCGGCTGTCACCAGTGATGACAATCACCCGGATACCGGCTTCCCGGCACTTCTCGATCGAATCGGCCACTTCAATGCGGGGGGGATCCAGCATAGCAACGAGGCCGACGAGGGTCATGTTCTGCTCCAGTTGAAGATATTCGTCGGGGGTTTGGGCCTTCTGAAGGAGGGGATTGGCCGGGAGATCGTCCACAATAGCCAGGGCCATCACGCGGAGACCACGGTTTCCGTACTCCACAATTTCCTCGGAGAGCACCTTGACGTGATCTTTAGAGATAGGCACGCGGGGTCCGTCAGATCCCAGAACCACGTGGGTGCAACGTTCGAGAATGGATTCGGGGGCACCCTTGACCAGGAGCCTTTGCTGCTTGTCGCCGCCGATGAGAACCGACATACTCTTACGATCGCGGGAGAACTCGTAGGTTGCTTTCAGTGGCAGGCGGGATTCATAGTACGCACTCGAGGCATGGAGCCTCTGGGAGGTTGGCAGACCGAACAATTTGGCGTTCGTAGCAGCGTCATCAGTTCCAACCTTTTCAACCAAGGCCCGCAGGGCGCCTTCGGTGGGTTCACCGATACACGAGAACACGCCGCTCTTGGCGTCGTGAGCGAGAGTCGCACTGTTACAACGGGCCATGACTTCAGCCATCTGTCGCACTGTTGACGAGGAGACCGCAAGATTTTGCACGGGTTTGCCGCTCTGCGACAGCTTCCCCTCAGGCGCGAACGTAGTGCCCTCCACATCGATCTCCTCCACGCCGTTACCGGCCTTGTTCAGATAGACCATCTTCTCCGCGCTCATCTGGTTGGTGGTAAGAGTTCCCGTCTTGTCGGAGCAAATCACACTGCAGCTACCGAGGGTTTCCACAGAGGGAAGGGATCGGACGACGGCATTCTTCTGGGCCATCTTGCGGGTACCAAGAGCGAGACAAGTGGTGATGACCACCGCCAGGCCTTCCGGGATGGCGGCGACGCCCAGGGAGACAGCGATCTTGAGGTAGTAGATGGCTCCTTTGGTCCAACCACCGTGGGACGGGTCGTTGAAATGCTCGATGTTAATCAGCCAGACCAAGATACAGATAACGGTGATCACCTTGGCAAGCATGTCGCCAAAGTCGTTGAGCTTCTGCTTCAGGGGAGTCGGTTCCGAGATTTGGGACGTGATGCTCTCATGAATATCACCAATGGCGGTCGATCCTCCAGTCAAGACGACCAGAGCCGTTGCGTGCCCATTGACCACCGTTGTTCCCGAGAAGAGCATGTTGACCTGATCCTGCTTGACGGCCTGCTTGTCGGACACCAGTCGGGTGTCTTTGGCGACGCTCTCACTCTCACCCGTCAGGATGGCCTGGTCGACTCGGAAACTGTTGCTGTGGACAGCAATCAGGCGGCAGTCCGCGGGGACACAATCTCCAACGGCGACGTGAATCACGTCGCCGGGAACCAAGTCCTCCGCCTTGACCCGCTGGGTTTTGCCATCGCGAACCACCGTAGCTTCGTTTGCAGAATATTGTTGCAGAGCCGCAATAGCCTTTTCAGCACTGCTCTCCTGGGTAACACCAACGATCGAGTTGAGAATTAAGATAGTCAAGATCTGTCATCGTCGCACGCGGTCAGCGGATTCGAAACGCGCGAGGCAGAAGGACGACGTTCGGGTTGGATATAACGTACCACGGCAGGGTCAACGAACGCAGTCCAATCGCCCTCCTCTTCAAAGAGAGCCAGGACGAAAGACACGGCGGCGGAGCCCAGAAGAATGAGAACCATCTGATCTTTGAATTGTTCCAGCACCAGCTCCCAGAGAGGAGTCGGGGGTTCTTCCGCGAGAGCTAAACCACGGCAGCATTGAGTTAGCGATTGGTCTCGAGGATGGAGAGGGAAGGGAAACGGGTCGGCGACTAACCATTCGGGCCATACTTCTGCCTCGATTTCGCGACCTGGTCTTGCGATAGACCAGCGTGCTCTGAGACATTGAAATGCCCCAGCACCTCCGCTGGGGAGGACAGGTAGGATTGCTCCATGTCCGCCACAGCAATGAGAGAAGAGTGACGAGAGTTGAAGGAGCAGACAAACACAAGAGGGAAAGGGAGGGGAGAACAAGAAACGGAAAGAAAGGAAGGGGAATAGAGAGAGAGAGAGAGAGAGAGAGAAAGAGGGAGAGGACGAGGGAGAGGACGAGAAGGAAAGAAAAATAAAGCGAGAGAGGGCCAGAGGAGGGAAAGAAAGAAAAGGAAAGTATGGGGCAGGGCAGGGCGGTCCGGAGATACCCAGATTAAGACGTGAACATTGGAACGCCAAGTGGCCGCTGGATGGTCCAGGTGACTAGTCCCGTCAGTCAGTCCAGAGAAGCGACAGGGCCGGGTTAATAATAATTAATCCTCCGAAGAATATCGAGGAATCTCGAGATTAAAAACAAGTGTGCATACTATTGATTCTTCGGGAGGTGAACGCTGTCGGTCAGCTTCGTCGTCTTCTATAGAACTAACTAAACGTGTTCTTTCCAATGCCGGCAAAAGCAAAGCCTACAGGGCTGAACCGTACCGTGACCGTTCCGTGGATGGAGTCCGTTCCTGGGGCTGTCGGTCCAATGTCTACTCTTCCCTCCGACCACGTATGGCTCTTCTTTTTGGTATCCGGTTGGTAGAAATCCATCCGTACTCTCCGTGGACTTGAACGGGAATTTTCGAGTCTAAACCCTCTGGTGTCGTGCTGAAAGCATGGACGATTTCTCAGCCTCCGTGCATTGTTCATTATTACCTGCGGATACCGGACTCCACCCAGGAAATAGTGATGCCTTGTCTCCAAGACCCATCCGAGAGATTCAGTAATCAGTACCATGTTTCTTGAGCCATCCTGGACGCCCCGCTCTTCATCATAGGGCAGCATGACGATGAACAAGGGCAAGGATGTACGCGAGGATCCATTGTGGTTCGTTATCGCCTCTCGCTCTCGGGAACGAGAATCGTCCCTCCTAGCCACTCGATTCCCAATGACATAACTACAACGTACTTAGTATGTGTGGCCCTTGTACCGGGGGCAACTTCACCTTGACCCCTCTCAACTTGATCCGGTCTACCAAACGGTGGGAGTTCGTTTGTATAGACCGCCACAGCAACCCATACCGCATGAACGAGAATTGCGTGACTGAAGGATCGGTCTGCAGGGGCTGCGTAAATGTCAAATGTAGCAGATGATTCCCCATTTTATACTGGATAACACTTCTTGAAAGGTAAATAAAGAGGGTGGCACCGACAAGAGTGGTTCAATGCCCTAGTTCTAAGATGCAGGGACTCGTAAGCCCTTTACTCAATTTGGAGCAGAGACGTAGCAAAGGATCTCAAAGAGATGGAGACGGTGTCACTTGACTTGGGGTCGTGCTCTGGACCCTTCATACGATTGCAACTCTATCGTTCTTCCCCGCGAGGTCTAGGACCATGAAGATATCTCGCAAAATGCAGATTTCCTCAACCTACTACATCGAATTGATCAGTTTGCCGGTGACTAGGACTTGATCTCTGCTTCGCTCCCTGGGCCCTAGGGACATGAAGATCAGGGGTATTCTCTAGAGTCCCGGGAGTCTTCCTCGCTCTCGATGGACTCGGTTGCTCAGGACCTCAGGACAAGGGTGAAGGCGGACGATCACACCGCTTCGCCAGGATGGCGAGTGGCTGCCCCAGGCACCCATCCCAGGCAGAGCCAGGCAGCCCAGACAAACAGGACAAACAACCCGCCCTCTCGCTAAAGCTGACTACTCAAGAGCGAGCCTGCTGGCCGTCACCTCACCGGTTCATCTCTCGTTGCTGTGAGGATCGCATCCGCCAACTCTCTCGTGAATTCATCAGCTTTGTTTTGTGTTTCTTCTACTCCTTCCTGTGCTTGTCTTCCAATCTTTCCCTCCTTCTCTCTCTCTCTTTCTATCTGCATCTTATCTCTTCTCTTCCCCCCTACTCCCAACTCCAAACTACCTAACCCCTTCTTGGAAACCCCGTCACCTCTATCCATTCCTCCACCATGACTTCTGAGGTATGTCGTCCTTGTTTGACTCCCCCGAGTCTCGGTTGCGGTTGTCTTGTTGCATGCATTAAACCTGCGACAACCCGCTGTCCCCTCTTATCATGTTCTGATGCGATCCATGTGAATCATACTAACATCTTGGGCAGCGTGAGAGGTAAGGGTCCAGAGCGTCCTGGCCGATCGCAGACCGCTGACATATTCTTCTCCCTGCTTTCAGCAAGACTTTCCTCGCTCGGCTCTGCGAGCAGGCCGAACGCTACGATGGTAAGAGCCTCAGTCGAATGTCACGACCGTGACGTGGGTGTCCCTGATGCTGATCCATTCCCTTCTGTCCACAGAGATGGTCACCTATATGAAGGTAAGGAGCGACATCTATCCATCTTATACGGGTTACTCAAAACGAGATCGCTAACTCTTCTCCCAGGAAGTTGCCAACGTATGCATCATCCCCTTCGTCCAGCCACTTTTTGGCGCTGCTTCCCCGCACTCCTATTCCTCCCTCAAGATGACTGACCCCGCATCAGATTGGAGGCGAACTTACCGTCGATGAGCGTAACCTTCTCTCCGTTGCCTACAAGAACGTCGTTGGTACCCGCCGTGCTTCTTGGCGTATCATCTCCTCCATTGAGCAGAAGGAGGAGTCCAAGGGCTCTGAACAGCACGTCACCATCATCCGTGACTACCGCCAGAAGATCGAGAACGAGCTCGAGAGAGTCTGCCAGGATGTCCTCGACGTGCTGGACGACTCTCTCATCCCCAAGGCCGAGACTGGCGAGTCCAAGGTCTTCTACTACAAGATGTAAGCGCGATTTTTGATCCGGCAAGAAGCGTGTGGTTTGCGCGATGACTGACGAGCAATGTGACGAACAGGAAGGGTGATTACCACCGTTACCTGGCCGAGTTTGCCTCTGGCAACAAGCGCAAGGTCGCTGCTACCGCCGCCCACGAGGCCTACAAGGTATGTGCGGTCCAGAACCGCCTCCGTGAAAGAGTCACCGGTCGACCCCTACTGACCACCGGGATTAGAACGCTACCGATGTCGCCCAGACTGACCTTACCCCCACCCACCCCATCCGCTTGGGTCTCGCTCTGAACTTCTCCGTTTTCTACTACGAGATTCTGAACTCCCCTGATCGTGCCTGCCACCTTGCCAAGCAGGCCTTCGATGACGCTATTGCGGAGCTCGACTCGCTCTCAGAGGAAAGCTACCGTGACAGCACCTTGATCATGCAGTTGCTGCGTGACAACCTGACCCTGTGGACCTCTTCCGATGGAAACGAGGCCGAGGGTGCTTCCAAGGAGGACAAGCCCGAGGAGGAGGCGCCGGCCGCTGAGGACAAGGGTGAGGAGTCCAAGCCTGCCCCTGCCGCCGAGTCTTAAGAGCACTGGGGCGGGGCTATTTTCTTTGTTGTATTAAAATATGCGTTGTGCGCTCGGCGTGCCTCTTTGGACGTTCGAATTCTCCCCCCTCTGGAAGAGTTTCATGAAGGCCTGATTTAGCTGCGTGACTGGATTGGACTGGCACCTTTTAACTTCCACTTGTTCGCAATCGTGTGGGTCGGGTCGGCCGGCGGAGTTTGATATTTGGAGGGTGAAAAGGGGGCCGAGTGGAATTTATCTCTCTTTTAGTGTCTTATTCCCACCCCAGAACCAGATACAATGTGTTATTCCACTTTTTTTTTTTTTTTTTTTGTTTCATTCATCCGCTTCCTGCGCCTTGTCAGTGCCTCGTACACCCACTCCACGACACATACGCGCGTAGAGTTCGAATACTACGCCTAGTATAACGGTTTGCTAGATGTCTTTATCCTTTGAGGGTGCCTTTGAAATCTGAAGTGCTCACATGATCTATATCGAATCCTCCTCTTCCACGTACGTACAACTTAGCACTATGTAAAGATTAAGACAGTGATGGATAACATAAAGCAATGACGTCAATTCTATTGTATTATCATAAACTAGCAGAAGGGGGCAAATGGGGAGCACGCGTGTATAAACGATGCATATACAACGCATCGTCGAAGTTGGCAGAAAGTGTCGAATTGACAAAGTAACTGGCAACTAGAGATGAAAAGAGATGAAGCAGTAAAACAAAATAAGCAAGAGCGAAATAAAAAAAAATTAACAGTAGAATCCAATATATCTCAAATCATTCACATGAAGTCGTCGTCGCCCAATCCACCATCATCATCGTAGGACGCATCGATTTTGTTATCTCTCGAAGCCACCAGCGAGACCTTAGTCTTGGCCGCCTTACTTTTCTTATTGCCCTTATCGGCGGCACGCTCCTCCTTCATCTTCTCGTTGCTCAGGGTGGTCAGCGAACTGGCGATCTTCTTGATGTCGCCACTGGGCAGATCCTTGACCAGCTGCTTGGTGAAATCCTGAGCCCACAGCGCGTACTGGGGCTTCTTCGACTGCGGCGTCAGCAGCGGGGCCAGCGTGGTGGTCAACCGAGCGAACTGGTCCTTGGTGACGGGCTTGAAGAGCGGCATGGCCGACAGGTCAACGGCCTGCGTGGGATCGGCAGAGTCGCTGATCACGACGGCCTTGGGGGCGCCGCGGTTGCGGTTCAGGTCGATGTCGCCAAAGAGGTCCTCGGCGTGCTTGAGGTCCGCATCCTTCTCGGTGCGGCGCAGACGAGCGCGCTTTTCGGCCTCGTCCTCATCACTATCGGAGTCCTCCTCGTCCTGCTCCTGTTTCCGAGTTTCCTTGTGCTCCTGTATCCGCTGCGCCTTGCTCTTCTTCTTTGCGGCCGCTTCGGCCTCGGCCTTGGCCTTGGCCTCCTTTGCCTTGGCTTCCTTCTCCCGCTCTACTTCGGAATCTTCGGCGGCGTCCCAGGAGTCGAGAACCTATTCCAAATGGCAGGTTTAATTAGCAACGATTCGTGAGAGGCAATGCGGGGGACGGTTGTGCAGGATCTAGACAAGGCTAGGCCTGAGAAGAGTGAACACATAGATTGAAACAGAAGAAGAAGAAAATGGAGGGGCGGAGAGGGGCTGGAATACGCACTTCATCCTCTTCCTCATCGTCGAACTTGCGGCGGGCAGCCACAGGAGGGGGAGGGGGGGAAGAGCTCTCCTCCTCGTCATCTGTGAGGTGGTAATTCCATTAGAAAAGATTATCCTCTCTCCACATGCACAATGCCATCGAGCCGGGAACAAGACTGTATTCAAACCCCCCCCCAAAAAAACTTACCCCACTTCGAAGGTGCCATGGTGGGTAGAAATATCAAAAATTGACGAAAACGAAAGGTAGTTCCACACGGGTCTTGAGGTTATGGACGGAAAGGACAGAGATACGAACCGTGTGTCCCCGGAAGACGGTCGTGGACGGAAGCGCAGGCGCAGGGAAATTTCGATCGGAGGGAGAAAGGATCGATTCCATCGCGAACGAAAGGCCCAGGTTGACCTCGACCCGGTCGGGTGGTGGGGCAGGTCACGTGTCGGCCGGCAGATGTTGATGCCCGATATTTCAGTCCCGCCCTCAACACTTGCATACTCGGTGTACTGTGTTAACCCCAATCTACTGCAATCTACACCCCTACACTTCTATGTACAACGCCGGCAAAGATTGAACTGCAAATTCTTTTCTTCATTATATAGCCCGTAGAGTTGGCTTATCAATTCGTCATCATAAATCTTGATCAAATAGTCATCTGCGATGGTACTTTTGCAGTTTGTTCCAACCCAACAAAGCTGCCTAGCAGTCAAAATTGTGAAGTATGAAACAGTCCGGGAGGAATACACTCAGTTGGTACCGGGGAGAAGGAAGAGGTGTGTTCTGCGAGATCACTGGCTACATTTACAGGTTGACAGAGTTGCGGAACTTCTGGCCGGCGTAGATGGCGTTCTCACCCAGCTCCTCCTCGATACGGAGGATCTGGTTGAGCTTAGCCAGACGCTCGGAACGGGCAGGAGCACCGGTCTTGATCTGGCCGGAGCGCAGACCGACGGCAATGTCGGCAATGGTAACGTCCTCGGTCTCACCGGAGCGGTGGGACACCATGACGCCCCAGTTGTCGGCGTAGGAGTCCTTGGCGGCCTGGATGGACTCGGTGAGAGTACCAATCTGGTTGACCTTGAGGAGAAGGGCATTGCAAGACTTGAGCTCGATGGCCTTCTTGATACGGAGGGGGTTGGTGACAGTCAGGTCATCACTATGGAGTCCGGTTAGCATCGGCATCACACCTCAACGGGAGAGAAGATCTGGTTGACGTACCCGACAATCTGGAAGTCAGAGGTCTTGTAGAAGTAGCTCCAGGCCTCCCAGTCGTCCTCAGCGAAGGGGTCCTCAATGCTGACGATGGGGTACTTGCTAGCCAGCGACTTGTACAGGTCGGCCAGCTGCTCGTAGGTGAGCCACTTGGTGGGGTCGCTGTCGGGGTTCTTGAAGTCGAGGTCGTACTTCTTGGCGTCGGTCTTGTAGAACTCGCTCGAGGCAACATCCATGGCGATGTTGATCTTGCCGGTGTAGCCGGCCTGCTCAATGGCCTCGGTGATCAGGTCGAGAGCCTCCTCGGCAGTCTGAATATCGGGGGCAACACCACCCTCGTCACCGACGTTACCGGCAGACTGGCCGTACTTCTTCTTGGCCAGAGCCTTGAGCTTCTGGTAGACCTCGGCACCCTGGCGGAGACCCTCGGAGAAGGAGGGAGCGTTGCTGATATCGAGGTCAGTATGACAATTGGCCACGATCAACCGAGAGAAGGGATCGGGGAATGGCACTTACTCGGGGACGATCATGAACTCCTGGAAAGCGAGACGGCCACCGGCGTGGGATCCACCGTTCAGGACGTTCTGGAAGGGCACGGGAAGGACGTAAGGCTTCTTGGTACCGGCCAGGTCGGAGATGTGGGCATAGAGGGGAACGCCCTTCTCGGCAGCACCGGCCTTAGCGATGGCCAAGCTGACACCGAGGATGGCGTTGGCACCGAGGTTGGCCTTGTTGGCGGTGCCGTCAAGCTTGTTGAGGAACTCATCGACCTTGGACTGGTCCTTCACGTCGAGGTTCTCCTTGATGAGAGCGGGGCCGATGGTCTCGTTGACGTTCTTGACGGCCTTGAGCACACCTATTCATCCGTCGATCATATTAGATTCCAATCGCAGTTTCCCGTGTCGTTGTTTAGGAGATGCATTGCAAACATACCCTTTCCACCCCACTGGGTCTTGTCACCGTCACGGAGCTCGTGAGCCTCGTGCTGGCCTATAGTTGGATTCTGTCAGTATTGATAGATAGCACTTAGCCTAGGAGAGGCCGGACTCTCGCGAGCCTTGATTGCTTCAGTGAGGGAGGTACCGACCAGTGGAAGCTCCGGAGGGAACGATGGCACGGTGCAAGCCAGTCTCGGTGACAACGTCAACCTCGACGGTGGGGTTGCCACGAGAGTCGTAGACGGAGCGGGCGTGGATCTTAGAGATGGGCATTTTGACGGTCTGGATTGATCAGTCAACTGAACTAGGAGACCAGAAAATTTTTGGAGAAGAGATGGAAAAAAAAGGCGGGAGGGATATTCAATAAATAGAAGAGGGGGAAAGGGGGGGGCAAAAAAAAATAAAACAACTGCGCTCTGGATGGCTGTTGGGAGGAGACTAGCAGCGGGGTGGGAGGGTGTTCACCGACGACCCGAAAAGAGAGAGCCGAATGATTCGATGACGAGATCACCGCGGATGGTGGTGGTGGAGAGCTCCGATCAGTCAATTGACCGAGCTTGAGGGGGGAGGAATACGGGGCGGTGACCAGTGGGGGATGCGTGCATTGAATGGCAGGCATCTCGAGCAGAGTACGCTGTGCAGGAAGCATCAAACTTCCGTGCACTCTCTATGCTCAAGGGAAGAGAGAGAGGGAGGGGTCATAGTATAAACAGAGTGGGATGGTGGGGTAGTTGGACATGATGACCAAGAGGGATAGTTTCGGGGGAACGACAAGGGAGGCAGGGCAGAAGACGGAGGCACAACTCACCAGGACAGGAAAGATGATAACCAAAAAAAGAAAAAGAAAAGAAACCAGAAGAGAAGGAAAGGAGAGCAACGGGCGGTTCTTGTATGAGGCTGGAGATGGTGGGGCTGCCCCTCGCTCTTTCCTGAAGGTCTCGCCGGACGCGAGATCTCCCGGATTCCCTCGGGGTAAGGCGGGTTGAAGAGGTCTTCCCCATATGTGCTGCTTTCGCATTACGACATCGCATTCATTATTGGATTCGGGTTCGGAATCGGAGACTGCGCCTCGGTTGCTCTACCAGGAAGGCATACCTTACCTTAGGTATGAGGAGCTTCTGACATACGATGTCGGGCAGCTTTGAGCATACTTTATATGTATGTACATACATACCTACCCTACCCTACCTAGTAGTAGTATTAAACGTAGAAGTATGCAATTGCCCTAAAATATAATCTCTCCCTCCTCTTCTATCATTCTAGTCACCAATTCCGATTCATCTCCCCGTGGAATACCCGTCA
This sequence comes from Aspergillus affinis, assembly GCF_023601865.1. Classification (NCBI taxonomy): domain Eukaryota; kingdom Fungi; phylum Ascomycota; class Eurotiomycetes; order Eurotiales; family Aspergillaceae; genus Aspergillus; species Aspergillus affinis. The sequence continues at coordinate 94,148 of NW_026515855.1, forward strand.
ATGCCAGAAACTTCCATCTGCCCATTGCGTAATGACGAAAACACATGTAGACACCTTAGTGCCTGATCGGGTGTCGGATGAAAGATACTACGCACCTCTGCTGCCTAAAAAATCGGGCCGCCATATCATTTCACGTGAGCCTTGAGCGGTAGGTCACGTGATTTGTCGCGCTTGGTTGCTCCGTAAGCTCGACAGCTCGCCGAGCTGGCTGGCAGTGACGGAGTTCAGATATCCCCATCCAAGTCATCCTTTCATCCATACTCCTGCCATTCCGAACGGCCGCGTGAATCTTGCCATCATCCACAACTCTCCTACACCTGCAACTCCATCCCTGCTTTCTCCAAACTGCCCCCCACGAGCCTTTTATCGCTATGAACGGCGCCGGCGACCCCGAGAGGGACCAGGCCCTCGAAGATTACAAAAAGAGCCTTCTGGAGCTCCGAGAATGGGAGGCAAAGCTGAAGTCGCTTCGCATGGGGATCAAAGATCTGCAGAGGGAGTTTGATATCTCCGAGGAGAACATCAAGGCCTTGCAAAGTGTAGGCCAGATCATCGGTGAAGTGCTGAAGCAACTGGACGAAGAGAGATGTAAGTAGATCGCCGTCTAGTCGGATTCCTTGCACCCGGCTTCTGTCTGTTCATCTATCGTTAGTCGGGTTTTGCCTCTTATGGCTTTTCCCTCTCCCTGTGAAGGAACGAATTGATTTACGTCATTCCAGCGCTGACCCCGAGTAGTCATTGTCAAGGCATCGTCCGGTCCTCGATATGTTGTCGGCTGTCGCTCCAAGGTTGATAGATCGAAGCTGAAACAAGGCACCCGTGTCGCCCTGGATATGACCACCCTGACTATTATGCGAATGCTCCCCCGAGAGGTCGATCCCTTGGTGTACAACATGTCTTTGGAGGACCCCGGCCAAATCAACTTTGCAGGCATTGGTGGTCTGAATGATCAAATCCGTGAACTAAGGGAGGTGATCGAGTTGCCGCTGAAGAATCCGGAACTATTCCACCGAGTGGGCATCAAGTCGCCCAAGGGTGTCCTACTTTACGGTCCTCCCGGTACAGGAAAGACACTCTTGGCGCGAGCCGTGGCCAGTTCGATCGAAACCAACTTCCTGAAAGGTAGTCCAATCTATAATCCTGATGAGAAGGGGGACCAGGGAATGCTGACTCGTATCTAGTTGTTTCCTCTGCTATCGTTGACAAGTACATTGGTGAATCGGCACGGTTAATTCGAGAGATGTTCGGCTACGCCAAGGAACATGAGCCTTGCATCATCTTCATGGACGAAATCGACGCTATCGGTGGTCGACGATTCTCCGAGGGTACCTCTGCCGATCGAGAAATCCAACGGACATTGATGGAGCTTCTCAACCAGCTCGACGGATTCGACTACCTCGGAAAGACCAAGATCATCATGGCCACGAACCGACCCGACACCCTTGACCCCGCCCTCCTACGAGCCGGCCGATTGGACCGGAAGATTGAGATTCCTCTGCCCAACGAGGTTGGCCGTCTGGAGATCCTCAAGATCCACACGAGTACTGTGCAACTGGATGGTGACATTGATTTCGAGAGCGTGGTCAAGATGAGTGATGGTCTCAACGGAGCGGATCTCCGCAACGTTGTCACGGAAGCGTACGTTTCCTTTTTCTTACTATTTTTTTTTTTTCCTCTTCAGGATCGGAACTTCAGATCTAGGCTAACATTTCTCATGCAGGGGTCTATTTACCATCAAGGATTACCGGGATGCAATCAACCAGGATGACTTCAACCGGGCGGTTCGTAAGGTGGCGGAGTCGAAGAAACTGGAAGGCAAGCTGGAGTACCAGAAACTGTAATTGACGGGGTCATTCTTTCTTATGTGAATGATCATTTCAATATTAGCCATGTGTCTAGAGAAATCGCCTTTTTTAATGAGCCCTTTAATGTGTTCCGAATCTTGTAGAATGGTCGCGTGAAGTTATTCCTGGAGGGGGAGTCTCTGAATCTCCGGCGACGCCATGCTTGTCTAATTCCGGGACGCTTATTATCCTGTCCGAAATCCTCGAAAGTCTGGGAGCAGAGATGAAGTCTTCATGTCGTCAAGCACTGCTCGCTCGTGAAGGCCCTCGCCAAGGCCTTCCTCGGCATTCTCCACCAATGGGTCGGGGCGCCAAACCGCAACAGGTGGCCTTGTCAATATTTCTTACTCGCCATAGTTTCATGCTCTGTCGCATCGCTGGACGAGCTTGCACATGCCTTCATGAGATCAGCCCTCTGAATGCTGCTTGCACGAGGCGGAGCTGAGATCTTCGCCAACCATCATTGAATGCTTGGGTCAGTTGTTTACGCTACTATGCCGTGTGTCGTCCTCCGATCTACAGGCGCTATTTCGGCTTATTCCTTCAAGGGCTATCTTACTAACTCGACCTGTGTCTTCTTTCTTCAGCTTCCTTCCCTGTCCTCTGACCCTCCGCGCGGTAATCGAACTGTCCGTGATCAGACAAACCGTCCGTCGGTTATAATTCCTGGTAAACAGTCGACAAGGTGACCGTGTCTGATGCCGATATCTTTACAACGCCTCTCATTCGAGCACTTCCTTCTCTCCGGCCTGTCCTCCGCATTCGACGAGGAAGTATTGTAGACGCAGCCCGGTGGCCATGTCTTTTCAGTATCCTCCAAACAATCCGTCACTTTCTCCCTCCCCTCAGCGACCGTTCGAGAGCCACAATTGGCGAGCTGCCAGTCGGAGCCCCGGTACCAGTGGACTACCAGGTTATGGTATTTCGCAGTCCGCGGGGGTAGCCAACAATCTTCCCAACATCTTCGGGGGAGATCGTACCCTCCCCATGTACAAAGACAAGCCGTATTTCGCGCCGCGGCGCACGGGACCACGACACAGGCGGGGGAAGATCCTAAAAGGCGGGATCCTGCTGTTGTTTCTGGGGCTTGTCTGGTACTACGTATCCGGACCGAATAACTGGAGTCAACCTGCTTTGAGCACGCCGGACTCGGCCAAAGGAGAGGAACTCTGGGCCTGGATGCAGAGCCTAGATGAAACGGACCCGGCCTACGACGGCAGCAAACCGAAGCCCGTTGATTGGGCCGCACGCCGGGAGAAGGTCAGGGATACGTTCGTTGTCAGCTGGGATGGCTACGAGAAACATGCATGGGGTATGTTCCGGAGGACTCTCTCACTTCCATCGATCGATTCGCCGAACAAGTTCGCAGGTCAGCAGTGCTAATGCAGTCTCTTATCCTGGGCAGGTTTGGATGTGTTCCGTCCTGTTTCCAAGGACGGCAGAACCATGGTGGACGGTGGCATGGGGTGGATGATCGTCGATGCGCTGGACACAATGATGATCATGAATCTCACCTCGCGGGTGCAGCATGCCCGTAGTTGGATTCATTACTCCCTGCGGTACGACCAAGACCACGACGTGAGCACCTTTGAGACAACCATTCGTATGCTGGGAGGCCTTCTCTCTGCGCACTACCTCTCCACGACATATCCCCAACTCGCCCCGGTCGCTGACGACGACGTGGGCTCCCCGGGAGAAGACCTGTACATTGAGAAGGCGACCGATCTGGCGGATCGACTGGCGGGCGCCTTCGAGTCCTCATCGGGGATACCCTACGCCAGTGTGAACCTCAACACGTCCAAGGGTATCCCGTCACACTCCGACGGAGGCGCTTCGTCCACCGCTGAAGCCACCTCCGTGCAGCTGGAGTTCAAATACCTGGCGAAGCTGACCGGTGAGGCTGAGTACTGGCGCATCGTCGAGAACGTAATGGAAATTGTGGACGGCCAGAAGATGGAGGATGGCCTCGTTCCGATCTACCTTTATCCAGACTCTGGCAAATTCAGGGGAAACAATGTACGTCTCGGTAGTCGCGGTGACTCCTACTATGGTACGTCTCTCAATGTCCTTTTGGTGGCTTCTACATCACCCCCACGATCACTAACGCTCAACTCTTACTAGAGTACCTCATCAAACAGTATCACCAGACCTTCGAACAAGAGCCTGTGTACAAGGAGATGTGGGATGAGGCTCTCATGGGCATGCGCAAGCACTTGATTGCGTACACGAAAAACGCCCAGTTGATGATCTTGGGCGAACGACCCACGGGACTCCGCGAGGCCCTTTCGCCTAAGATGGATCATCTGGTGTGTTTCCTGCCCGGCACGATTGCATTGGCTGCGACTGGCGGGCTGCCCCTTTCGCAGGCTAAAAAGCTCCCGACGTGGACCCAGCGGCATGACGAGGAGATTCTGATTGCCAAAGAGCTGATGAAGACCTGCTGGGCGACGTATCTCGCCACGTCGACCGGTCTTGCCCCTGAAATCACCTACTTCCTCACGGATGAACCTCCCGTGATGTTCAGCGACATGTATCCCGACTCCACCATGGTCACGGGCAACCAGAAGTCGCAGCAAGAAGACCTGCCCCTCAAATCAAAACCCCTCTACCCACTCAAGGATGAGACCTCCAACTGGCGTGAGGACATCAACATCCACAATCAGGACCGACACAACCTGCAACGGCCCGAGACCGTCGAATCCCTCCTCTACATGTACCGAATCACCGAGGACGAAACCTACCGTCACTGGGGGTGGGAGATGTTCAAGTCCTTTGTGCGCCACACGGCCGTCGTCGAGCACGATGCGCCTTCCGCCGACTCTGGAGCCGAGGGCGAAGCTAACGCCGACGCTGACGCTGACGGTGTCAACGCCGAGGCACAGGGCAAGTCTCGCATCGTTGGCTTCACCTCGCTATCCAACGCCAACGTGCTGCCGCCAGTTCGCAGAGACAACACGGAAAGTTTCTGGATGGCTGAAACCCTCAAGTACTTCTATCTCTTGTTCTCCGATCGAGAGTTCCTTCCTCTCGAAGAAAACGTCTTCAACACCGAGGCGCATCCGATGCCCCGGTTCAAACCGAGTGGCGAGTTGAAAACGGGGTGGACGCGGAAGCCGCGAGATTCGTGAGGACTTTTTGGATTTTGATGCCATTTGATTGTGTTATGTTCTCTCTTGTTTTATTTTCAGGGTTACTATATAAATGACAGGAATAGAAAGGTTTATTTTTTTTGACCCATTTCTCGATGGCTGAGGCCAAGCCATGGCGATCTTCCTTCTACATTGATCAATCGATTTAATACAACAAACCAGTCATCCAAATCATTCAATTGTTTTCATTTATGTGACCATCTTCGATCATCACAGTGGTCACCCTACACCAGGAACTTCCACAGTCCCCACTGTGGTCCTGCGTGCGGTGCGTCGGAGTTATCACTTTCTTCTTCAGGCTATAGACTTCTCCGAGGGAGCCCGGATGCCTTCGCCCAGAATCAACCTGCTGTTATTTAGCAGCAGCGGTGGGGGCCTATATATAACCGCATCATGTCTTGTTCGAACAGAGCTTTAATTCAGCTTGCAATCAAATAGACCCGAAAATGTCGACGCCACCGAGGCAAAACAGTCAATCAGTCCTCGAGGGAACGGATTATCCCTTCAGTCTCGGTAATTTTGGCCGTGTCATCTCCACGTCGAGCCCTGCTGCTCAGATATGGTTGGATCGAGGCCTGACATGGGTCTATACCTTTAATCACGTGGAAGCAGTGAGCTGTTTCAAGAAGGCTATTTCATGCGACGAGGCATGCGCTATGGCCTACTGGGGTATTGCATTTGCCCTTGGCTCCAACTATAACCACCCTTACGAATTGTTCGATGAAGACCATCTTAAATCTGTGTTGAAGGACACATACCATGCATCTAGAATCGCCAAGACCCTCTCTGACTCCGTCACCCCGATTGAGAAGGGTCTCAGACGCCATCAGCATTCGATTCCAGCATGCAAACCTTGTGCAGGTTGAACAGCTTGTATCAGATAGCGTCAAATATTGTGATGCTATGCATATCCTCTATGGGGAATTCGGCCATGATCTGGATGTTGCTGCTCTGTATGCCGACTCTATGATGACCTTGAGCCCGTGGAAGCTATATGACCTGAACACAGGCGAGCCTGCCAGAGGAGCTCGCACTTTCGAGCCGCAGGAAGTTTTGGAGCGGGCATTGGCGCAGCGGGGGTCATCACAGCACCCCGGTCTGCTGCACATGTACATTCATCTGGCAGAAATGTGCCCGAATCTGGAGCGTGGACTTTCTACTGCGGACGCTCTACGGGATCTTGTTCCTGACGCCGACCACGCGCATCATATACCGATCCACCTGGATAACCTGGTAGGCGATTACCGTCGCGCGATCTCATCCAACACCCGTGCGGCCTTTGCCGACGAGAAGTACTACGTCTATGCTGGGGGCAAGAATTTCTACAGTCTTTACCGCCTCCATAACTACCATTCTTTGATCTATGCGGTGATGTTCGCCGGCAAGAAACAGATCGCGCTGGAGACGGTGGACCGGATGGAAGCAACCATCCCCGAGGAAATCCTGCGAGCCAAATCGCCCAACCTCGCCGATTGGCTTGAAGGCTACATTGCCATCCGGTTTCATGTCATGGTGCGGTTCGGAATGTGGGAGGAGATCCTTCGTCTCCAGTCCCCAGCCGACCAGGACCTCTACTGCGTGACCACCGCGACGATTCATTACGCCAAAGGCGTGGTATTTGCGTCTTTGGGCCGCGTGAAGGAGGCCGAATGGGAGCAAGAACGCTACTCGGCCGCCATTGAACGTGTCCCTGACACGCGTCGAACCCATCCGAATCGCTCCGTGGATATTCTCCGCGTCGGTGTCTCTATGCTTGCTATCGAGACCCAATATCGCCGTGGAAATTTTACAGAGGGTTTTGCTGCTTTGCGCCGCGCTATCCATCTGGAAGACAGTCTCGTGTTCAGCGAGCCCTGGGGATGGATGCAGCCAGTCCGTCATGCCTGCACCGCTCTCTCGCTGGAGCAAGAGAAAAATGACAATATCTTGGTCTTTTCAATGGGTCTAGGATCCTCTAGCATTATCTAGATACTACATGTGTCCCTTGAATAACGACTAGCCAGCAGAGATCCTAGCTTCATACTACGTATCATCGTAATAGTGCAATAATAGGAGGGATTGTGTCTTTCCAGTGTAAATCGATTCGTGATTTGATAACTCAAGAATCTCTCATCTTTTCTTGTGGGATATAAAATGTGTTTAACGAAGGAAACGCTTCTACTACCCCTACGAAGGGTAAGGGTCTGATTCTGCGAATAGGCTTCCTAAGGCTATGGTGAAGATTGATACTGTTCTTTATAGAAAATCCATACCCAAGTTTCAAAATATCATACACTCTGACAGACCAATGAATTAAACAATGTCTTGATGTATAACGCTCAACCCCAACCCAAACAGCCTCTCTAAACCTCGCGGGCCTGACCATTGGCTTCGCCACTGTGAACGGCCTTGCCCGTCGCCTTAAGGACGGCGAGGACGGCTTCATACGACAGAGAAGATTCCGCGTTGACTAAGACGGTCTTGTGCTCTAGACTGACGTCGAAAGACTCGATTCCTTCTCGTGATGTGGATTAGCTAGAAGAACGGTGCAAAGACAAGCAGGGAGGGACGCAGGTGCCCTCAAACTTACCGTTGACACTCTTCAGAGCATCCTCGAGGGCGCTGGAGCAACCACCGCAGCCCATCTGGACATTGAATTTGTATTGGTTTGGGGACATTGTAAGAAGGAGTAGTGGTGGTAGTTGTGGTAGTGGCAGTAGTGGATAAGTGTGAGGAAGGGCGAATTTTGGGATGCTTCTGTGTTGGTTCAGAAGTAGTCACTTCAGACGATTCGGTCTTTAACTTATATCATCAAGAGAGGCGTAGAACCTGCTATGCTCTCTGCTGCTTATGCATATCCCGAAGAGGTGTTTGTGCTATAGGCTGGTTGGTGTTGGCTCCACACGACGCTACTTAATTCGGTAACTCCGAACACCGACGATGCGCGTTTATCGCCTGAATTAGTGAATTTCCATCAGCCTAGAGTCTTCGTAGGGTGGGGTCGAGGATTTGTCAAGGTCGAGTACGGTTTCCGTCATAGGGCAAGGTGCTTGCTTTCGAGGAGGCGGCCTTATTATCCGGGGGATGAGAAGATCGCAGTCACAGTTCTAGACAATACATACCGAGATGATAACAAGACAATTTGCCGTAGAAGATCTACCGGTTGATATCAATGTTGATCGGAATAGGATAGAAAATCAAATTCGATTTGATTGTATTAAGTTATGCTAACTAGTTGATTCAATCTCATGGTGTATATCTCACAGGTTACAACACATTAAACCCATATCAGTTGTTCCGGAACGCCAGCAATGGCTATGGTTAGAATATTATGAAAATTCACACGCGGATAGTATTCGTCCACACCAAATGCACCCAATGACCCACCGAGACTCAAACTCATATTCATTTCCCAGACCCGAGGCTCCTCGTTCCTACCAGAGGCAGTCGAGTCTTCATCAAGAGACTGCTGCAGATTACACTAAGGCTGCTAAGTGCCATCGCGAGACGCGCCTAAACAGGGTCCAATCGCACATGGTTGCCGTTGCTTACAATCGGGAAGAAAACGCCAGCGGCGACGGACACGGCGATGCAGTTGTACACCAGCGCCCAACCAAAGTTGAATCGAATGCGACTAAAGACCACTGGGTTCAGATCCACCATGGTGAGTAGCGAGGTCAAACGAGATGAGACGAGAACAAACTCGGCGGCCGAAATTGCAATATCTGAGCCTGATCCGATGGCAAAGCCGACGTCGGCCATGGTTAACGCTGGGGAACCATTGATGCCATCGCCGACCATTGCTACCAGTGCACGTCCCGATGCATTCTTCTTCTTGCCTAGGCCGAGCCAGCCCGTTCGCGGTGCTCGTGGGAGTGTCTTTTGAAGATATTGCACCTTGTCGGCTTTCTGTTCCGGCAGTACGCCAGCAATGATGTTGTCTTCAGGGATACCGACCATCTTGCCCACTGCACGAGCCGTTGTGGGATTGTCCCCCCGAGACCATCCAGACCGCGACATTGCGGGTTTGCAAGGCTTCGATCGTGGCCACGGCCTCAGGCCGCACCGGGTCGGCCACTGCAAGCATCAAGGCAAGACCCCAAGGGACTTTCTTCTCTGCGTTCTCATTTGCCTGGATCCTTGCACCAACAAGAACAACAGATTTGGCTTGCGTCTTCCAATCGTTCAAGGTGCGATCATGGATCGAGGAAATGACAATGTCATGGTCAATCATAAGGACCTCATTACCCACCACGATGTCCAGAATCGAGTCTGCATTGCCGGGAAGACGGAACGATCCCTTCATACCTTTTCCCGCAATCTCGCTCACAGAAACGACGGCCATGTTCGGTGGCTGGTACTTCGTAGCGAACTTGACCATTGCTTTGGCAATCGGGTGGCTGCTGTTGTGTTCGACCTCCCTCACCGCGCCCCAAATTTCGCCAACGTGATCGGTAAGGATGGTCTCATGGTCCGTGATGGCTGGCTCTCCACCCTCAGTAATGGTCCCGGTCTTATCAAACACAATATAATCCAGCTAGCTAGCTTCTTGGAAGGTCTCGCCACCGCCCTTGACCAAAATTCCATGTTGAGCTGCGAGACCGCCACCAACAAAGAGAGCCGTCGGAGCTGCTAGGCCAATCCCACAAGGGCAGGCAACGACAAAGACGGAGATGGTAAACTGCAAGGACCAAAACTCCCATCCACCAGTGCTTCCTGATTTCCAGCTTTCCGGAAGCCGCCCAGAAACACCCAGTGCCAGCCAAATGATCCAATCCAATATTGCAATCAAAGAAATCAAAGGTACAAAGAAGCCAGTGATCAGATCGGCTGTGCGTTCAATGGGTGCCCTACGAATTTGACCCTCGCGAACCGCTCCAATCGCCTGGTCGAGCATCGAATCACCAGAGAGTCGAGTAACGCGGATGGAAACTGGATCAGCCTGATTGATAGTCCCGGAGAATACTTCATCGCCAACCGACTTGGTCACAGGCCTTGACTCTCCCGTCAAGCTCGACTCGTCGAATTGCGATCGTCCGTCGATCAAAGTTCCGTCGTACGGGGGAGAAGCTCCATTGCGGACACGGACAACATCACCGAATTCCAATTGATCGATAGGGATCGCGATGACTTCTCCGGATCTAGCCGGGCTTCCACTGTCATTCTGTTGGACCAGCAAAGCCTCTGTCGGGCGCAGTTTGCTCAAAAGACTGACAGCGTCTCCAGCTTTGGCCTTGCTGTAGGCTTCCAGTAATCTACCCACGAGTAGAAACATGGTGAGGAAGACAACTGAGTCAAAGAAGCTGTCGGTGTTTGTTCCCATACCGTCAAGGGGTTGTGTGGCATTGATGGAGAGAATGGCGATAGAGGAGACGTAGGCGATGGTCGTTCCGAGAGACATCAACATGTCCATGCTTCCACAACGGTAATGTCGGCGTAGGATTGGAGTAGTGCTCCCTGGTCTCCAGAGAGCCTTGATCTCAGCGAGCATGCGACGATGGAAGAGGTCCGCAGCAAAGAAGTAGACCGGAGTTGCCATGATGAGCAGAGTCCACTCGATGCGAGAGGCTTGGCCGGCCCACATCGATTGCTCGAGGTATATTCGCCCAGGATTGTCGGGCGAGACCAATGACATATATACGATGCCTATGATGAAAGTCGGAATGGCAACCACCACGGCCAGGATCAAGCGGCGGGCAATCTGCCATTGTTGTCGCCGGTGCATAGCGTGAGAACGCTCCTCTAAACCGGGGGGGGGGGGGGCGGTATATCGATACGGCGAAGGCCTGGTCCACATTGGCGATAGCTTCAAGAATGTGCCGAATGGTAAAAGTTGGCGTGTTGGGGATGTAAGACACAGTCAAGAGAGACTTGGTTCGAGTTGGAGGTTCGGTCACCTCCAGTCGGTCCGAGAAAGGCGCAAGAGTGTTGAGCACCCGCTCGGGGCAATGGGAGCAATGCATCCCATCCACCTGAATACTGACTGTGCGTTTGGAGCTATCCTCGCGGGTTGGATTCCGACTCTCAATGTCACTCAGAGTGGCTTTGTAACCAAGGCCATTGATGACGGTCGGAATCTCATCGAGATGGCTCTTGTCTTGGAATTCGACCGTTGCACTTCCATAGACAAGATTCACATCCACATTGGTAATCCACTCGTACTTGCTAAGCGTATCTGTCACTTTTCCTTCCAACACAGGAGCTGCAAGTCAACCCCCCAATTATGTAGGAAGCGCGCCATGAATCGATCATCGAGGCGGGCTTGGGAGACTTCTGGGTTTGAATATCTTCGGTATTGATCAGCTCAACTGCATAGCCAGCTCTTTTGACTATTTCCGAGACCTCATTCACGTGGGCTTTGTCCAGAAGCACCACCACGGCACTGGCGGTCAAGAGATTGACATCGACCTACTGAATCCAAGCTCGCGGTTGCAGGGCTGCCGTAATCTTGCTCACACATGAGCTAAAAGACATGGCGCTAATGGAGAAGGTCATGCGGGCCCGTGAGCCATTCAGACTGTCAGTCATGACAGTTGCCAGCTCATCGTCTTGGGACTTGATGGGGGTGGCAACGGGAATAGGGCCCTTCTTGGTGTCATCCACGCCCTGGTCTGTCGATAAATCCGAGGCCAGTTTCGCTAGTTCCGCAGAGCAAGTGTCGCATTTACTGACATGCAGCTCGGACTGCTCCCGCGCGTCGTGTTTCGCCTTGCCACGATGGTCGCCATTGATTTCGAGATTGTCTTCATCGGTTTGCACGCTATCGATTTCAAATGCAGCATCTTCTAAAGCCCGGATTATGCGAGAAGTGCTCAACGTATTCGGATGGGTGACTTTGACTTCCTGTAAGATGGAGGTTGTGATTGAGTATGGAGGCGGCACTAGGGCGGAGAGCGTTTCCTCGACATTGGCCACTCATGACGGGCAATGGAGGTTATTCACAAGAACGGAGGTGAGCCTTGACGGAGGCGTGACTGTCTCTTCGACCCCCATGGCGACCACAAAGTATCGATGGACTGTTGATTTCAATCACACAAGAGATGGTGAATGAGTTCTCGAAGGAGCGAATCCTGTATTCGTATACCCCGTGTATATAGAGATATATAATGTGGAGCTGCTTGGATAAGCTACCGCGAAAAAGACGCAGTTGGTGGACCACGTTCTGGCCAGGGATGTGCGACTTTTGTGCGCGACGCCATCGGACGGAGATAACACCTGCCTAATTCGTCATTCCACGCCACCGAGAGATCTGGAGATGAATCACTTACAACTCCTCGAGTGGGTGAGGTAGCTACGCAGGTAGAGTAGACTACAACTCATTATACAGATGTATCGATATCGAGATATATTTTTCAAATAACCCGTGTTGTTCCGAGAGCTTGTTTCAAAAGAATGTCTATATATACAACCGCGAATCCCAAGCTATCAACGATGCTGATCGTCCAATTCATCAAACTCCATGCGAGAACAAGAGACGTAAGTAGCGTGAAAGAAGCGTCCCTAACCCACCTATATATATACTTTATCCGAGGGCGAATAGAACCAAGCCCGGACTTACTCGTTCCGATCCAATGCCGCCTCGATCAACTTCCGGTATCCACGCACAGCCTCCTGCAGATCCGCCACAGTGAGGGCCTCGTCGTCGCTGTGCGCCACATGAATACTACCGGGGCCGTAGAGGTAGCGACGCACGCGGCCGCCGTCCTCGCGGTCGGGAATCTGAAGGTTTGGCACGTCGGTGCCGTAGTTCACCGTCGTCACCTCGAATCCTTCCACGTCCGTGTCCAGGTCCGGCGGTGGGTAACCTTCTGGGTGTGACGAGAAGTCGGCGTACACGGCCTCGTTGCCCTCGGTGGCATTGTGCACAGCGCGCCGCACGATCTCGCGCGCCTCATCCGGAGTACCCGCCGCCAGCCGTACCGCGACGCCCGCCCGTGCAGCCGCGGGCACCACGTTGATTGCTACACCGGCATCCACGCGACCGATGTTCACGGTGGTGCGGCCGAACTTGGGACTGGAGGGCAGGCCGCCCTCCTCGGCGGGAATGTCCCCTAGACGGTCGACGCGCGACAGGGCCGGCAGGATGGCTGAGATAGCGCTTGATCCGAGCCAGGGATACCCGGAGTGGGCGGCATGACCAGTGGCGACCACGTCGAAGACCAGCATGCCCTTGTGGCCGGCGACGAGGGCCAGGTCAGTGGGCTCGCCAAAGATGACGGCGTTGAAGGTGGAGGGGGCTGGGTTCAGGGAGGATTCAGAGAAGACGCGCATGCCTTTCCCGCCGACTTCTTCGTCTACGACGAAGAGGAATCCCAGCGGAGCGTCCGGGGTCTCGTCCAGCACCTCGAGCGCCGCAAAGACCTGGGCCGCCACGCTGGCCTTGGCGTCGACGGAGCCTCGACCAGCGATACGGATGCTCGAGGCCGAGGAATTGGAGTCGACGCGCTCGAGGGAGTAGGGGATAAACGGGGGCACGGTATCAATGTGGCTGGTGAGGAGGACCCGGGGGGAACTAGACGCCCGGTAGGCGAAGATGTTGAAGCGATCCGGTCCATCCCCACCCGTCACGGGCTGCTTGACAACGGTGAAGCTGTGCGCCTTCAGAAAGTCTGCCACGAATTCGCTGACGTAGCTCTCATTCCCAGAGATGGATTCAATCTGTACAAGGTCGCGGTGGAAAGACAGGAAGGGTGAGTCATTGATGACATCGTCTAGGGAGCCGCCGGTGGAAGGCGACGAGGAGATGGGTTTCAAAGGCCTCTGCGGGGATGCGAGGGCCGGAGAAACAGCTGCCAGGCCGGCAATGCCGAGCAGAAAGGAGGACAGGAACTTCATGTGGCTGGAGAGGACGAAGAGATCGCTGGACGAAACGCAAGGCGGTGCGGTCCATCCGATGCAGACGAGGCCGAAGTCAGCACATCGTGATGTCACGTGCACGGACCAAAGGGCATCACGTCATCCTCTAAGTTAGTGGTGAACTATAGCTCCCAGTGTTATCTCGATGGATCTGAGTCTGAATCTGAACCAGATCGGATCGATGATCGACTATCTATCACTCCGACATGTTCTCTCCCATGCTGACCATCAATTGATCGGTCGCTCGTGATAGAGAGGATTACTGGATTACGAGGTACAAAGTATCTTAAATTCCCAAATGCCGACCCGGTCGCGACCCAAGGAACGCCGCCGCGGTAAATTCTATCGGCGTTCGGTAGCCACAGGGTTCTTCCACTTCCGTTCTGACTTTTCTTCTAGTCCCAAACTCTGATGGGATTTAGGGAACCATCCGGCTGGCTCTGTCCATGTGGATCTGACGTCGGCACCAGAGTTTTGAGTTCAAGGTTGGAGTGCGAGAACTGTGGAACACAAGTCGACGCTCCTCCGTACTCAGCATGTCTCGGGGGGAAGAAAACAGCCAAAAAAAAGGGTCCACCGGGTGATCGGCCAACCAATTTCTTGAACAGGTGAAGTCTAAGACAGAGCGCGAAAACCCTCAAAAAACAAACGCGTTGGAGGAGAGACAGCCCGAAGAAGTCAGCCAGTAGGGGAAGCGATGGATGACACAGCGGTCGCAACCTGCAGCGACCGAGACAGAAGGGGTCTGTCTTTGCGACACCGGCAGGCAAGAAGAAAGGAAGACGCATGGAGGACCGACCACTCTGTCAGAGATTACTACACCGTACGCACGCATGCGACCTGCTTCGTCGGGAGTCGTCCGATGCGAAGATGATAGGTCATGGTACTTTCGGGGAAGAGGGGAAAACCCAGCGCGTTGACAATTCTCGCATCTTGGTCCTCCAGGAAGAATGACAATCATGACGGTCGGCGGTCGCACAGTGTTCACCTGTTCAGGGAAAGAGTAGCCCACCAGCCACTGGAGCAATGTCAATCCGATGGAGTTCTGTGTTAGACCAGTCGAGTCGGTCGGAGTCTAGATTGTCATCCTTCATCTTTTGTCTTGCTCTCTCCCGCGCTCACGATGGGTCCCTGACTCGCTTGGGGTGTTTTTCCAAGACCAAGACCCAAGGTGGATTGGCGATGACGCGAGGCCGTTGGAATTCCCCCGACGGGCAGACGGAACGGTGCTTCTTGAATCTCGATGGAGCATTTTCTCACGATACTCCGCGACCGGCTTCTTTGGTCTTCTCGAAAAGGTTAAAAAGAGGGAAAAGTCTTCCCCTCCCCTCTGACGATAACGATAGCAAAGGTTTGCAAGCCATGCGACCGAAAGGAAGTACCGCATCTCATCTCCGCCGGGGACTAAAGTGAAAAATAAAAAGCAGCGACCGTGGCAAAGAAATGTAAGGATCCACGGAACTGAGCGGAGCCTACACTGGTCTGGCGAATTCCCCGAGGATCGTCCATTCTTACTTTCTGGTTCTTAAGTCATACCCAGAGAAAAATAATAATAATAATAATAATAATAGAAGGTCAAAATTAGATGCTTGGCAGACGAAGGCGAAAAGAAGAACAGAATTTGATAGATAGAGAGATCGAGAGATCGAGAGATCGAGAGACTAAGAGAGGACCGACAGGAAGAGAACAAAGGCAAAGTACGCTCCGTAGAGCGAAAAAGAAGCCGACATTCAATTTTTGCTTTTTCTCTTTGCCCCTCACGATGTAATCGAATTAAATAAATAAATTATTTCATCGAAGGTGATTTGGAGCGAGACCGTCGAGAAGTGAAGGGAAAGAAGACATTCTCTGGTTACGTCTGTGCTCCCCTCTCTGTTTCTCTTCTTTCTCCTCCTCCGCCTCTTCTTCTTTTCCTTCTCTCATCCTCTCCCATCCTTCTTTCCTTCGCCAAACGCCAACGCCCTCCGACTGGAAAAGCAACTGCGGCCCACTGAGCTGTCAGCCTGCCTTTTGGGCCTCACGAACACCCTCATCTTTCCCCTCCGGCCAGCTGTTCGTCCGCCTGCATCCACTGACGTGCTCCACGTCTTCTTGTCGGCCCTGCCGCCTGCCATTTTTCTCCCCGCCTCGGCCAGTCACTCGCTCGTGGCTTCTGGCTCGCGTCGTCTCAGAGTCAATTGTCCTATCCGGGGGCCTCGCATCGTTTCCCTCGCTGCTGGTCTTGTCCTTGTCTCTCGTTCCTTCTCTCGGGCTGTCTTTCACCGCCACGCCACGTCTGACTTGGGTTGTTGAGGATCTTTAAACAGTCATTGTTCTCTCTGGCTTCTTTTCCTCCATCCCCCCCCCCTTTTCCCTTTCTTTTCTCGTTTCTCATGTGGACGGAATAAGAAAAAGAAGAACCGAAAAAGCAATACATATTAATCTCTTTTGTTTCTTTTTTTATCTTCTAAAACAAACATTACTCAGACAAATCAGTGGATGATGTCTTCGACATAAAGAGCTGAAACCAAACCCCCCCGATCTGTTTTTTCTCTGCGTGTCGCGTTTGTTCTCCTGCTTTTCACCTGCAGCAGAGAAAGAAAAAAAAGAGAAGAAAATAAATCTCCCATCACCTCGGCCGACGCCAATTTTCCAGCATGCTCAAACTTTCGCATCTCTTGGACGCCAAAAGGCGTGACAGTTCCGACGCTATGGTTGACCCGTCGCGGCAGTCGCCTCAATCCCCGATGACCACTACTTCGTCAACGCCTGTCTCACCCGCGGTTTCACTGTTTTCTGCCAAAGGACATGCGCGCTTCTCCAGTTCCGTGTCCTCCTTGGTTTCATCCCCCGGCCACGGGAATTCGATGGAAAGCGCCTCCAAAAATCCCTTGACAGGAGTGAAGGAAGAGTATTCCTGTGGGGCCCACGCGAGGGATCTTGAAGAGGAATACTTCCGTATGTCGCCCTTGCTCCCAACCCCTCGTGCCGGGATTTTCTCCGAAAAATCGTTATGCTTTTTTCCCTCTAATTCTCGCTGACCCGCTAGCAGATCATCTTGACCAAGGCTTATCAGAAGTGGAAGATTCATACTTTTCCTCCGTTGATTACTCGGACGGCTACGACCTCACTGATGCCGGCATGGACATTTCCCATTCTCCGAAGAAGAGACGCTCGGACAGCATTTCGATCAAAGGCCTGTCGCGCATCAGTTCTCAAATATCGACCATCTCCTCGCGCTGGAAATCTCGACGTGCATCCGAAGGACCGGACGGTGTGGATACGTTCTCAACCACGCTGCGATCTCGTACCAACTCCGCCTCCTCCGTCTTGGTCAGCCCGACGGTGGGTTCTATCAGCCGCGTGGAATCTTTTACAGTGCCTCCTTCGCCAGCAAGAACGATCTTCGAAGAGCGGATTAGTGAATCGGGAACGCAACCCATCGACATCGCCAAAGCTAATCGTCATGACCCGGAGGAATCGGCGCCTCAGGCGACCACTCCGCTCCTGCCGCCCTTCATGGGAGACGAACCTGTTTATCCGACCGCATCCCGGGTTCACTCGCCGCTGCAGTCGCCTTCCGTAGCCGACATGGCGGAGGATGTCCCCGATGGCAATGTACTCCAAGACCCACGCCTCGCCACGCTCCCATCGCCACCGCTGTCCTCCAAGCCATCCGTCGCGTCCTTCAACCGACCTCGAGCTAGCACGGCACGAACCGTGTCGGGCGAGGCACCTCCGTTTATCTTATCGGATCCCAAGGACGAGTGGGCGAATAAACTGGGACATGCCAACTTCAACATTCAGCCCGAGCCGTACATGCCTGAAGTTTACGACCTGGAGTCCTTCCGATTACTGCGTGCCCAGTGGGATCTCGCCCAATGCAATTTTGCAAAGCATCTGGTTCGGACGGGCGAACATTACGGGATCACATCCAACATCTACAAGCTGACGGAGGAGAAGTGGGAGTTGATCAACAACGAATGGCGACGGCAGCACGAAGCCATGCTCTCCCAACTGGAGGCCACCGAAGGACCTCACCTACGTCTGGTCAACTCCCACTGCGATCCTTATGAGCAGTTCAAGATCCCTCGCCTGCATGACGACAAGTTCCCCGAGTTGGGCGACGGCGAAATCGTCGGTCCGATGAAAATCGCACCGCCGACGACCGACTCTGGACTGTGTCGCACTCAATCATTGAAACGCAACTTTCTCAAGTTCTTCCAGGATCTTGTGTCTCGGTCCTAGACCTTCTCCGTCTGCGGGTTCTCGCTCCACAGACAGGACCCTTTTCTTGATTCATTCTCAGTTTTTATCTCTAGCGACGATAGAATTATTGTGCGAGGCTCTGATGATGTATAACATCTAATGATCTCTAATGCCTCATGGACGACCTTTGAAGCCTGTGATGACTAATGTCTTTTCTTTCTTCCTTATCTGTTGTTCTTTATTATCGACTCTGATTTGTGGTTTGACATTGATGACTTTATGACCTGTGTGCCTGCGACTACTGACTCGCAGAGTGCAATCCATTCTTTTACGCACGGTGCATTGCATTTTCATTTGTTCTTCCGGACCTTTCTACTTGTGATTCCCTGACGGACCACTTTTTCTGCATCCACATGTAACAGTACCCCGGTGTACTACCAGGCGCATCTGCTTTCCGTTTGTTCTGCGAGCGATGTACTCTCCATGCATTAATGCGATTGGATCCTGCCCGGCTGGAATGTGGAAGAAAATTTGCAGGTCCAACAGAGGAACGAAAGCGGGGGCTTTGCTGTGATAATGATCGGTGTTTCTCATCTATTCCATCCCCCGTTTATACCCTTCAAGCGTGATTGATTTTATGACCCGCTGTATCCTATAGAAATGTTCGGGTGTTTCACAAAAAAAAAGTCACATTAATTCTGTGTTTTTGTACATGTATATATAATAATTACTTCACCTCATAAGATCATACCGATGGATCTCTGATCTCGAAACATTTGAAAATGACCTTTCTTATTTATTTATTTCTTAAATATTTTTATCTTTCCGCATTCTTGAAGCCCCTTGCAGCAATGCATTCACGGAAGTGCCTGCAGCAGCAGCTCGATAGATACACATGGTCCAAAGCGCAAGCAGGAGAATAAATCAGCCGAGCCAGCCGAAACGAACTGGTGATCCCCTTTCCTCCCCGCCGGAGGGTACGGTTTGGTCCTCTCGTGCATGCAAACTTCAGCCATCTGCATTTCCGCGGCGCACATATGAAACATTCGCGATCCAAACCCCACTCCCCGGTTCATCCCCGATGCACCCTTGTCCCTTCCGCCCAGATCAGATCAGATCAGATCCAATACTGGCTCCAGATGCGTTTCGCATCGGCAGTTCCTCGGAAGCGAAAGTCAACGCGAACAATATCCGTGAGACCCTCCGATAGGGTCGGTTCTTTGAATCGGCGAAGGAAGTCCCCAAAGGCGATTCCTGGTAGTGAGGTACGAGATTCCGGATTCTAGATGGAGACCGACGGATGAGCAACATGAGCGAGTGGGGAAAGAAGAAGAAAAGAAAAGAAAAGAAAAGAAAAGCAGAGGCCATCCTCATTGAACAAAGAAATGTGGAGAACGGGTTCGGCATAGATGGTACAAGAAAAAGCATGATAAGCTCGCGCACGGGCACGATTACCGGCGGAGGCGCGATGCACAGTGCGAGATGAGCGAGCGTGGATTGGTTCGAGTCCCCAATGCAGGTAGAGCACGGATCCACCAGCCCTTGGTCCCCTTCTCTCTTTCTCTCTGTGTGTGTATGTATATGTCCTTTCTTGGGTTCCCCCGCAGGGGAACACAAGGGAATCAGAAAGATGCCGAGAGGGGGCGGGCGGTTATCGATGCAAGCCCCCAAAGGGCCCATTCTCCATCCCGGAAGGTAGGCAGATAGTAAAAGAGTAAAAAAAAGGGCGGTGGCGTGTACAATATCAGAAGGGCAAAGTTGCACATACCAGGTCCTGATTTGCTGCTCGAACGGCATTGTTATGCCGACAGAGGTCGGGCGACGCGGAAAAATACACGCAACGAATTGGGACTTCAAATTCCTTTGCGACTTCAATCCAATGGGCTCGGGTTTCTAGGTCTGCATTGGTATTGTCTATGTGCGTTTTGATGCCCAATTCTCCGACTCGCGTCGGGGAATTGTTTTCGGCAAGCAGTGAGTTAGCAAAGTCTGGAGAGGAATGTGGCCCTGGTCGTTAAATTTCCAAATGGACTTTTGTTGGGTGGGGGGAAGTTGGAAAAGCAGGGAGTTAGAAGAGGTAGGAAGGACTGGTCTGGCCTGGTCCGGTCCATTGTAGAACACGGAGCTATATGCAAGGGTCATGCAGCACATACCGACCACAACGGACTTTTTGGCCGCAAGGTGCTCCTTGGCTACTTTGATGCATTTTGGTCGCTGCGATTCCCCTTGGTTAGCTTGGTCCTGCTGGTCCTTTTGTCCTCCCCTAATACTACTGTAGACTGGTCCTCTCTTTCGAGTCCGGCCGTGCCAGCCGTGTTTGGAT
This sequence comes from Aspergillus affinis, assembly GCF_023601865.1. Taxonomy (NCBI): domain Eukaryota; kingdom Fungi; phylum Ascomycota; class Eurotiomycetes; order Eurotiales; family Aspergillaceae; genus Aspergillus; species Aspergillus affinis. The sequence continues at coordinate 114,487 of NW_026515855.1, forward strand.
CGGCTCAGGGAGAGAACTCGGGTGTATGTGGTGGACGCACCGTCTTGAGAATGTCCTGGTTCACTCGCTCATAACCCATTGGTTCTAGGTAATCCCAGTAAAAAGTCGATTTGCCCGCTCCGGGGCTGCCACAGAAGATGACAAGTTCGAGGGGATTTTGGCGTGAGAAAGGGGCAGGCGCTGCTCAAATAAGGTTATTGAATCTGTAGTCTGACCGGTCTTCTGCGGCGTGGACCGAGGGAGGGTTTGGAGGAGTCCATGATCATTCGAGACCATGTTCCTTCTCACTTACCATTGTCGTCGTCATTTTGAAGATACAAAGACGGATTGAAAGGTTCCACAAGTGGCTCTGGGTCGGCCCCGAGGAAGAACTCCTCAGGCGTCTTGAACGGAAGCCCGATATTGGCTGCGAATCCCCTGGAGCATGAAAACTCAGGATCAGTTCGCACATCTTTCTTGCTCAAATTAAACTTACCGGTCTACCTGAGAATGGTCTCGCGGCCGGCCGGCGGCATCTCCAACAAAAACAGACCCTGACAGGTCGACTCCAGCCACGTCGAAGTCATAGTCGTCTAAGAATTCGTTCCACATCCCACTCCTCGGTTTCCGATAGTCGTCATCCTCTGTAGCAGCGTAAACACTCATAGGGAGATCTAGCTGTTCCATAACGGCCGTGATCCTTTCTTTGAAATTTGTCAAGCTTTTAGAATCGCCCTTCCCGGCTTTCATCTCTTTTTTCAGGCTGATCTTTTTTTGATTGGAAACAATAATTACTCGGTATCTGGTTAGAAGTATCAGTTCTCGATCTCTGGTCCCGACAGGTTGCGTCGCGGTAGAAGACGCCGCAATGACATACCCATCGGCCTCCAGCTCTTTCAGACGAGAAGGTACGGAAGAATGCCACCACTTCCAATCTGCCGAGTTTCTTGGGAATGTGTTCCCCGAGGCAGTTGAAATCAAAGTCGAGTCCTTCCCTCGGCCGTCAGCTTTAGACACTCTCATGTACATCCGTCGATGGATCGATGAGTGAGTGGATTTTGACTTACAAAATCAAATGCAGCAATTTTTGGCTTGCCTGAAGACTCTTCCTCAGGTCCCGGTTCTTTGGCATATTTGCCAATAATTAGACTGTTCTTCACAATCCGCCAGGTGATTTGCTCGGGCTTTTTCTGAGATGTTGGCGTGAAGAACGAGGACATGGCTTTCTCTGAAACGGTGAAAATGGGCGGCTCTGATTAGACTTATTCATTGATTTATCATTGATGGACGACTTACTGGTCACCGTTGGCTCAACTTTTCGTTTCAGTGGAGGCGGAGATATAGCACCGTTCGGAGACGGTGCCCGCTTCGTGCCCCCGGCGCCGGCCATCCTTAATCTAAGGAGTGTGAAAGAAATGTTGAGATGAGTTGATAGGGACCTTCCCTCTTGTCGATGGAGAAGCCGAGTTGTGATGGTTGTCGTCGTGAGTATTTCTGGCTAGGAAAGTATTCTGAGTTTGGGCGGACGTCGACGCGCCGACACGCGCGTTCAGCTTCACGAGGTCACATGTCTCATATACCCGACGATGGACAACCCGCACTGAGGAGGGGCAGCAAGCATCCCTTGAAAGTGAAAACATCGGTCTATCAGCTGTGTCGAATATGTATCGTGTATTAATTCTATCGCGGCAATAACACACATTCCTGGGAGCATATGTACACAAGACGCATCCTCCCTGAATACCACTAGCGATGCAAAAAAAAAAAAAAGATACGTAGACATTTTCCTCAATTACTATCTACTAAATCTATAAAAAAGGCATTTGCTCCAGGGTATCGAACATGTGAAAAGAACAAGAGGACAATTCGTCCAGCCTATTTGGCTCGCGTGTCCAGAGAGAGTCGATCCGCCTGTTCCAGTCGGACAGCTGACTTCAACTGTTCCCGAAACCCAAACAGATGCTGCGAGGCAGTCTTCATCATTTCTTGGTTGCCACCATCCTGGACCGTAATGGATGCTTGCAGCACGTAGCTCCCGGTTCTGTCCAGGGAAGTCAACTGCTGGAAAGGAGGCAGCTGGCGCCGAGGTTCATGTGGCTCTTGGCCCTCGTTGGGGTATTGTAGGACGCGATGGAGAAAGATGACGATATCGTTCATAATGAAGATATCACCCTCCACCATATATTCGGTGACATAACTATCCGATCTCGTATCAGCAAACCGAACGAAAAGGTGAGCGATCATACGATTCGCTTATTCATCCACGTCCGCGTCGCGGGATACGACTCGCTTACTCACCTATAGCCCCAGGCATTCATGGGGGTTACGATATCACCTTTGGGCAGACCGGCGCTGGCCATCAGTCGGCTGGTGACGGCTGAACGAGTCCCGGCCTCGGGGATATCTCTAAACTCCAGCCTCCAGGCCTGTTGGTCGTAGCTGTAACGATGTCCACCGTCCTCGTCCGTACCGGCCATGGACGCGTCAGTATCTCCGAGCGAGATTGACGGAGGGTTGGCACCCAAATCCGCTTCGGAAACGGGTCCGATCACCTGAGTATAGAACATGCCTCCGTTCAGCATCTTATTCAGACGCTGCATGTCGGGGCCTTGTACGTCCTGAGTGGCGCCGACATGGGTATTGACCAGTCCCGGCTTCCGAAAGGCCTTGAAGACCAAACGCCGTTCTAAGCGGTGACGCGGTTGCATGGCCGTCAACCCGGCCAGCTGTTGGAGCAGCTCATGATGCTGATGGGCGGGAACCGAGGCGAAGAGTAGCAGCTCATGCATGATCACAAGAACAGCGACGGCCAGCTCACTACCAGTTGGCTGCTGAAGGGCGGCGGGGAATGTATTCCGGAAGCTCAAAATCCGAGATCTGCTGGTGGGCGGGAAAGTGGCAACCCGCGGAAAAATCCGGGTCGGAAAGCTGGTCCGAGCTTCAGGAGTTTTTTTTTTTTTTTTTTCACGTTCAGCGGTTAAAATTCCCTTTTTGAAGGTCTGTTTATCTTCGGCCGGTTCGGAGATGTCGCGACGGTGCAAAGTGCAAAGTGCAAAGGCCCCAGACAAAGTACGAGGAACGGAACAAGGGAGCCGGGAAGTCACATGCACAGGCACAGGCACGGGAAATTATTCTGAAAGAGGAAAGGAAAGGGACCAGATAAAGATTAACTAAAGAAAGCCGGGGGAAGATGAAGGGGGGAGGGGAGGCTTGTTTGGGTTAAGGCGATGCGGGGGATGGAATCCGAAGGGCGTTGGAATTTCCCTGTGAATTTAGATTGGGCGAAGTGTCAGTGTGTCAGCTTCACCGGGAGAGAGGAGAAATCTAATGATTATTGATCACGCATGAACCTTATGATCCTTGGGGATTTGGGGGGATTTGGGGAGCTCCTCCGATCCTGGGAGTCCTCCTGGTCGTACCGTACGCGTAAGATACCAGGCCAAGAGTCCGCAGAGCCCGGAGTCCGGCACCGCCGCGGGTACAGGCCGTGTACGACGATACGGCACGACTAATTGCTTCCACTAACACCGCGAATGCCGGCTTATCAGTTGTGACGGATGGGGACTAGATCGGCTCGCTTCCGCTCCGACTTCCTCCCCTCCCCGTCCGTCTTTTCTAAGAAGTTATCTTCCCCCCCTCTCGCTCTCCGTCCTTCTCACTTTCCCTCCTCCTGTTTTTCATCTTCTCCATCGCTCTCTTCAGCCAGTCTCTTCGCCATTGCCATCTCTATTAATTCAATCTCTGTACATATCCTTCGCCGGATTCTGCTGAGCTACTACTACTACTAGCTTCCCATCTGCCCTAACTAATTAATCGCTTACCTCGGTCGCTTCGGACGCCAACGGATCACTGGGTTTTTTTCGTCGCGTCAAATTCGTGCGAATCACTCAATCTTCTCTTCCTTCACTTTCACCCACCGACAATTCCCACTTCCAACCTTTCTATACCCTCAATTCTTACAATTCAAAATGCGTGCCACCGTCGCTCTCGGAAACGCTGCCCGCACACCTCTCATTCGGTTCCTTGGCCGCCGTTCCGTGCCTCGTATGTCTCTTCTCTCGACCCTCCCCATCTTACCTCGCAATTTGACTCAATTAACGCGTTTTTTCTTTAGAGTCCATTGACCACACTCCTCGTCCTCACCCCGCCTCTCCCTCTGGCATTCTTCCCGACTCTTTCGCCGCCTATCGCATCAAGGCTCAGCAGCACGGCCCGCTCGGTCGTGCCTCTTTCACTCAGGGGGCCATCGGTCGTAACGCGGGCGCTTCTTTGGGCCCCGTTCAGCCTAAGCAGGGCGAATTTTTCGACCGTGTCGAGCTTCCCTCTCGTTTCCACCGCCTTCCGTGGAGCGAGGCTGAGATCGAAGCCATTGAGACCGGTGGTGCCAGCCTCTATGCTTAGATTCTCCGTGTAACCATGAGGGATGACGCAATGAATACGCTAAGAGGATGAGCATGATGCATGGAATTGCACACGTTCCTAAGGGGGTGGTCGTTTGCGACCGAAACTACGACGGGAATAACTCTTCAACGGGTGTCCCGTAGGTGCTTGGGCAAGAGCCGTGCGACCGGAGAAACCTCGCTTCATCGCGAAATTAAGCGTTTCCATCAAACCTTGGCTGCAAACGGTTCTCGGTCATGGAATCTCTTTCGGAACACCTCGGATCCCGGCTCGTCTCCGGTCCACGGCTCTTTTTTAACATTTCTTTTTTCTTTTGTTGTACTGTTTGCTTTGTATCAAGGCGCTGGTGGTTGCAAGTCATTCATACTTAGCGGTTTCATATCTTTCGAATACTCTGGGCGCGCTGTGTGGGATTTGGTTTTTCTTTGCTTTTTCTATTTTCCCCTTACATTTTCCACGGCGATCTTTGTTCGCGGAATGTTCGGAGTCCCAACCAATCATGCATAGTGCTTGATTCGAGTTGATTCAAAAAGTCTGCTGGACTATTGGACTATTATTACACTGGAAGACCTGGCTTGGGTTTGTGCTATGCTTATTGCTTGTCCACTGAGCTCAGGACGGTATCATTACTACAGGTTAGAATTCACAACATTTCCAGTCACAATCCAAACAACCTCAGTAGATCTTGATGTATTTTCATCGTCAGTATTGAACATCGCGATCTGCGTTACTACTGGTCAGGCGATGACAGCTTTCGAATGCGGCTCCTCCCGCGTGCTCGCGGCTAAGCAGGTCGCATTCCTGCCACGCAGCTTCTTCGACCCAACAACTCCTCCTTTGAGACTTACGCTATTTGGACCTCACCTGTCAACTCAGTGATTTGTTCCAGCTTACAGCCAATCGGCCTTGGTTCGTCTCCATAGAATAATCACCACATAATGGCCTCTTCTTCCCCGGCCAAACGCATAACTTTCACTGAAGTAGACGAGGTCAATCATCCCACTGCAACGTATATCTACTCCGAACCCTCAGCACCTCTCCAAAGTCCCCCTCACGAAGATGCGGTCGTGAAAGGACGCGTTGATATTACGGTAGTTTCCCATCCTCCCTTGGCCTTTACCTTTTTTCTTTCTTCTTTATTCCTGCGACGTTGCGTTTATCTCGCTTCCAACCCCGTGATCAGGCGTTGCATCATGACAAAGGGTTGATGAACCTAGCCCATTAACTAGACGTCTAGCATCCTTCTTCTACCATTCCATCATCATCATGGTCTCTGAATTCGCTTCGAGGTCTTCTCATCGATGTGTTTCTCCCTGTTGGATATCCTCACAGTGTCAGCGACGATTATACCTCGTATGTTAAACCCTGGTCAACTGATTGTGACCGCAAGCTAACAACCATCTTAGATACCAGATTTTTGTGAGTTCCGGTTCCATTCAGATGCGCTCAGCTCGTTGTCGCAGGGGCACCGGCTGCTCGGCCTCATTCAAGGAAGACCAACCTCTTGGGCTAGTCCAAACTGGGGATTCACTAACGTAACTCTCCGTTTGAAGGACTCCCTTCAAGCTTTCAGCAGCTCGATCGCCGGTCTTCTCTCCTCAAGAGCTGTATTGCAAGGTTGAACTATTTGCTCCCAGGTTCAACGTCTTGACAAAGCTGACTGCCCTGTAAACGCAGGAGTTGGAGTGGGCAATGCTGATGCGTCCCCAACCTCCGCCCTTCTCCTCCACATCCTCCAGGATTCGTCAGGCCGAGTCGCCACAATTCTTTTTGCACATCGAGTTGGCACAGCTCTTGAGCCGGAGTGCAAAAAGTACCGGCTAGCGGCCGATGTGTTCAACGACGTGGCGATTGTGCTGGATTGTCTCTCCCCGATGATCCCTGCAGGAGTTGGCCGAGTCACTGTTCTCAGCACAGCGGGCGTTCTTCGGGCTCTGTGTGGAGTGGCAGGAGGAAGCTCCAAAGCAAGTTTGAGCGCACATTTTTCCAAATGGGGAAATCTCGCTGAAGTCAACGCGGTACGTTCAATCAAGCCCACGTTTGGACAAACTAGAAAGGCTAGCCTCACTGACATCTCTTGCTACAGAAAGACTCCTCGCAAGAAACCATAATCTCACTGATTGGGATGCTTGTATGATTTGTACTCCGGCCATCTCCATCCTCAAAAGCTTACGCAGAACAGGCTGGATCTTTCGTGGTGTCCCGCGTGACAAGCTACACTGCGACATGGATTTCCTTGGTTTTGCTTCTTACGCTTCATCTGAGCCTTAACTACGCCGCGGTGCGCTCAGTGCAAATGACCAGTCTCAACAGACAACGGACGAATATCGTATTTTCAACTCTGTTTGAGTCAGACCCTGATGTCGACTTCAAGGGCTTCAGTGATAGCCGCCAGGTGAAACAAAGACAAAGGGGCATGGGCTTTGATCAAACCAGCTGGCTCGTCCTATCTCCTGCTGAGGTGACTATGCAAGAACGAATCTTCGAGACGGATGGAATTCTCAGATGGAGCTCGACTAGACCTCGATCGGAGGCATCAAGGATAGGATTCTGCCGCATTGGACTATCGGTCCAACAATTCCTCGCCTCTTCATCCTCATACACATCCTCTGGGTCTTTGAAAACCCATCTCCCGGTATCTCAACTTTCCACCCTCTTCGAGGAAGAATCTTATATACTCTGGCTCCACCACACCAACCAAACATGCTATGCATCTATCCTCTTGAAGAATACGAGCACCGTCCAGGCACAGCTCAAGGCCTGGGCACATGCTCTACTTGCCGTGCGAGTAGTGTCTACTTCCCTTAAAGAGGACTCCACGATTCACATCGACAGGGTTCTTGATATTCTGTCGACAACATTGAACTTTCTCAACGATAATGAACGGTTCGATCAGTATCTTCAGGCCTTGACGTATGCGGGATGGGATGTGAGCATTGATGCCTTGGAGACAAAGTCGGGACGGAGGGTCATCAGCGAGGATTAATTTAGACCTCTGTGTCTAGAACGGCCATCGGCTTCTGTTCCCAGTAAATCCCGTGCCTCTGGTCCAGAGATATTCGTGAGACTGAGACATACTGCATTTCGACTTCGTTCCCGGTGGATCAACGCTTGGTGTCTTCTCAGCAGTGGTCTAAACATAGATTGCACTACTCCAAAATAAGAACAGCTCACATATTCTATCGATTGTATAAGCGCTGAACGAATACTTCGGTCTACACAGAGTGAAAATGGATAATATAGTACCTGGCGCCCTCCCAGGAACTAGAGAATATTACGATCGGCAGGGCGCTTAGCGAAACGAAGCGCCATTCAATGAGAATCACCGACGTAGCGCCGAGTATTTCGGGGAGATAACAGATCAGATTTGGCGACAGTCACTGGATGATGGAAGCAGTCGATCTTCCACATGCTTCTCATGTCCGGTTCGGCCGAAGGAGAGCTTGACCGCCATGTTCCATTAGCCGCCATGGGTCCTGGGAGCTCTTGCCGGCATCATTTTCAACGCGGGTTCTTGGAAGTCTCGGTCCCAACGCTATTGTTTCTCTGAGAAATGGGCCGTGAAATCCCCGATTGGTTGCAAGAACCCCGAGTTGGCGCTCGACTGGGACACCGTACGAGGATAACGTGCGTTGGTACTGTGCCATCGATTCTCAGAGGTGGTCGCCGAAGCTAGACGCCCTGGTTCACATAACCAACTAACTAACTATCCTTTGATCGCTTATCTCAGCGCCATATCGTCGTTTTCGACGGGGGGCATGGAAGATGGACACCAAGAACAGTGTGCCACGTACGCCTTCCGTCAAGCCCTACCTCGGAAACAGAAGATTCTTTGTCTCCATCTTGGGGCGCGTGGAAAGCTAATGGGATAGTGCAGGCAGTTTCCAGTTGGCGGCTAGAAACCAACAAGCCACGCTGCATTGGCATTGTCCAATCATTGGCCTGCTATCGCTCCAGCGGGCATTGACCTCGAGAACACGCTATGTTTGCTGGGGGCATTTGGGGTTGAGTACCACTTGCCGGAGGTGCTAGGCTGCTTTTGGGTGGCAGGCGAGGCTACTATCGAGAAATCTGGTGTCACGATCTTGTACTCCGTATGTGACTCTTGACCGCGGTTGGGAACGGCAAAGCCCTAGCATCCTGCCGAGGAGGATGTTTGTGACCCCTGTCCTGGCCAACTCCGTTGATTGGGGAAAGTCAGAGAGGTAAGAGGCCGATCCATTGGATTGGCGAGCTTTGTGATTAGCGCTCTGCAAGGTGCCTCTGTCTAGTCTTCGATACTCCTTCGTCCTTCCCACCTTCGGGCACCGTCGAAACTATGCGACGAGAACGGTTCTAGGAGGCACTTGCATTTGCTAACGACGCAGATCATGGGCCCCCAATGTTATGATCCACAGCAAATAGGATGAGAGAAATGGCCGTTAGAGATAAAGAGGCATAAGAAAAGGTGTGTCTCACGGGCTCACTCGGATTGGGGCCGGAAAACGACCCCAAGACATTACTTCCAGGGGAACTAATACTCTGTAGTCTGTATGCACGTTGATACAGCATGCAGGCGGTTTAGTTCACGATTAGCGCCAATGCGGCGCATCCAGGCTAGACCGAGAAGGTCACAACAGGGCCGCCTAAGCGATATGACAGGTAATACTCTGGACCGGTAGGATGCGTCGAACGGCCTCCACGTTACAGAAACTACTAGTTTGCTACATACGCACGGCATGAAACAATTGGCGAGGTAGCCGCACAAATTCATCCGGAGGCCACGCCAGATCGTACAATGCGAGCATCTACAGAGCACACGGTATGCCATCTGCATCGGAGACTCAATTGTACTGCACGTAAAGGTTTGGCGCGAGTTTGAGGTGGTGGATCTCCGAGATTCAGTCTAGTGATGATAGGGAAATCCTATCGGGCAACAAACTCATCACCTAATAAGAATGATGCTCTGGCGCAATCGCTTCATCCAGCTCCCGGTGAACCATACTCCGTCTGCATGACCATGGCTTCTTCCTTTCTGTCGGAGTCAGGCTGGGTATCCACGGGGAGGGTCAGATCGCGATGCTAGCCCGCTAGACAATATCAAAATCCAGTTCACTAGATGGGGGGATCGATGCGATAGGATCGGAGAGAGTAGGAGCCTCCCCGTAGTTTCCCGAGGGATCCTTTTTTTTTCTTTTCTTTTTTTCCCTACACCGTACGGTGTACACAGTATTCACGAAGACTTCCGAGGGCAACAAAGGCTAAATCAATATAATAATCAATAATGCGGGAAAATAATCAAAATAATAATAATCAGATGGTTTTGGGCCTAAGAAAGTCTGATATTAATATCAGCAGCAGAAAATGACCCGATCGATCCAGCAGCGCAAATCCTTCAGCGGCGTCGGGCGTAAAAAAAAGCTTCCAGAGACGTTCTAGAAGCCAAAATTTTCATCGCATCTGACTCGTTGTCTCGGCTGCCGGGCCTTCTTTATTCTATTTGATTTTGAATTTTTTTTTTTTTTTTTTTTTTACTTTTCTTATTATGTATTCTGTGATATGACGATAGCGAAGCAGTCCACATGAATTATTAAATGGATTATTAGATCAGGAAATATTCTGTGTAATGACCGCACCGAAAAATATTCGAACCTTCCTCGCAGGAGGCGAATCGCCCTACCCTATGCCAATCACCACGGCGATTATCTCATTGCGCACGCCGCACGCAAAGTCGGATGGCCAGGGGGTCCCCAGTGGGTGGATGGAGTACACGTCGATCACTAGGAAAAGAAAACAAGCACATGCGTAGATCATACGGTGATATGAATATGGATCCCATACACCATCTAAACTTTGATATGACGATAACCCTGGGATCATATCATCATGATGCGATAATACCTGCCGACTCCAGGACGGAGCAAAGTCTGCTTGATGGTTGAGGATGATCGACGATCTGCAGGGCCAGGGGTGTTTACTCCGGTTATCAGTCATACTCTGGACTCACCGGTGTGTGTGGTCTGACTTTCAATTCAAGGAGGAGAGCATTCCGGTGCGGTGCACAAATTATGGGGTATGTACAATATGTCGTACGGAGTAGGGAGGATGTAGTATGTACGGAGGACGGAGTACATACTCTGCAGTCTGGGCTGCGGTTTGTACTACAAATCGACAACGATTGGAGCCTGTAGGTCTACTGTATGTATGTAGGGTGTCGGTTGTCTGTACACCAGTAACCAGCTCGACAAACAAATTCCCTCTAGCGAAAGAGGGGATGAAGCCATCACTCGGAGTACTACTCCGGTACTACGTGGAAATGAAGATCTTGTCTCCCATTCCTCGAGTCTTAGCCTGTTGTGCAACTCCAACTGGAGAAAAGAAGGAAGGGATAGAAGGAAAGCAAAGAAAATTCTCCCTAGCCGAGTAAAATCACGCATTCCTTTCTTTCAATTCCAATTCCGATTCCCGCCCCACTCCACTCCATACCGACAAAGGGAGTGGAATGGAATGAGATGGGATGAAGGGACCGTTGCACCGGAGACCAGAATGATATACGGATACACGGAATGGCCATCTATGACAAGTCCGGCCTCAACTTTAAAGCCACCTGCCTAACAGAGTAAGGATGGGGTTCTCACTGCCAAGACGACCAGGTAGAACCGTAAGGCAAACCTCAAGCTTCAAGGACTAGAACAAAGAAGAGAAGAGACTCTCGGATATCCCAGAATCCCAGTGGAGGGAAGTGGAGGATCCGAGGCAAAAAAGAGGAGAGAGAGAAAGAGAGGGGAAAGGCCAGTCCTAAAGGAGCAACACGTTGTCGGGGCCAACCGCAGAGAGAGAGAGAGAGAGAGTCCTCCGTCCGAAAGAGGGGAAAGGGAGGGTCGCACCACCCAATCCTGGTCATTGCCACGCTCTGCGCCCAGTTATGCGCACACACGGTGAAGCCACGTACGGCTGGCCCAAATGGCCATCTGATTAGCTGCGTCGCTGCAAGGGTGGGCCGGTCCAAGGTGGAAGCCTGGGAGGCGACCGAGGGAGCATTCTGTGAAAATTCCGTACCCGTTCTTCTGATCTTCTGGAAAGAAAGAAAGAAAAAAAAGAATTTTGCTATTTTCAACTTTTGCCTCCCGACTCTAATTCAGTTTCCGAGAACGCTAAGCTGATAACTGACAATTGACAACTGTACCTACGGAGGTAGTAGACGGGGGACGTAAACCCAATCCTCCACTCCTTAGATACTGGATATGGCAGTAGACTAGGGGCACGGAGGACCCCATCAGGGAAGGAAATCAGAGAAATCAGAAATCCCACTTCAGCCCTAATAATTAGCTGGGGTGCGCAATATTAATCTACGACCGAGTACTTCTTTCGAGAGAAATTCACAAACCCACCAGAATAAATAACCACAGTGGCGCAGTCAAGCCACAGCGTGACACATACACGATCCTGCATGTCTGCAGGCCCTTGCAGACAATTTGGGGAAAAGCGACTAAACCAGCCAGGGGGGGGGAGAGGAGGTCATCACCGGTGATACCACGCCGTCTGTCAAACAACGTCCGGACTGGAGTCGCCCAGACCTTAAGATGGGGTAGTGTTACGACGTAGATATGCATGGTGCAGGGTGCATGGTGCATGGGAGGTGCACTCTAGTCTCCCTTCTCCCTAGTAGTAGTCCTCCGTCAACACTACGCCGTAAATAGGCTGGATACCTGTTGGTTACTCGGTCCTGTCGCGTTATCTCGCAACGGTCGGCGGTACTGCGGCGGTACCGACTGGACGGGGTAACGCCTGGATTTCTTTCTGCTGAGTGCTGACATTTCACGTTCTTTGTCTCTCAGGAGTCTCGGTCCCGTATCAGACAGTCTGTCCGGGCTGCAGATCCACCAACGTCACTCTCACTCGCTTACACCACCCGAGAACCCTGCAGTTGCATTGCGAATTTCGATGGTTCCTTCGAGGGGACTCCGTAAGAGAGAGTCTGAGCTCCCGGAACTAACTAGCGATTGTGAGTCTGGAAGGCAACCCTCTCTCCCTCTTCCCCCCTTGCCTCGCGGTGGCTGCACAGCCTTCTTGGCAAGCTGCAGATCCTGTTGTTCCCTAGCCAATGACTAGCCCGGATCCGCTCTGCACGACCGCCATCAGGCCGTCTTGCGCCGTCGCCGAAAGGGAGGGGGCGACAGGAGGCACAGGAGGCAGTCAAGTAAAGTTTGAAGGTGCCGGTCTAGTCGGGTTAGCTGCTCTGAACGGGCCCGAATTCGTAAGACCGATCTGATGTCTCGATTTCGAAGGAGTGGCCCGTGGATGTGATAGGAAGAGGGGAAGCACCAAGAAGGCATGGAAATCTTCACAAGCCATGTGTCCGTAGGAAACGACACCACGTCGGTCGAACCACGGCGGATACCTCTATACTGAGTACACAACATACACCGTCCAGTGTACATACATAGATAGTACACTACACAGTATACCCTCGGTCATCTAACCATCATAATTACCACATTATAGGCAAATGTTAGGCCGCCGAAGTCCAGGCCGGCAGAACCAGCCAACAACGACACGAGACTTGTCGCCACCCCACCCCCAAGCAGTCCATCCATTGGTTTCCTTTTTCCTCGAGAGCTTCGCATCAGGTGCTCCTACAAAAGCATCCGGACTTCCTCCTCTTCGGTTCCCGTTCGCATTGCATTACTTCATAGATAGGGCGATGACATGCTTCTTCGGGCGCTGAAGGTTGTCTGATCTGTGGTTTTGTATGATTCATTCAGTCGGCTGCTGCCTGGACGAACATTATTAATTCTCTCGCCCTCTGCAGTCTATTGTATACAACTGAGTACATACTACATACATTAAAAACATCTGATCTTCTTCTAGACGTTCTGTTGCGGAACGTCGCATTTGATCTGCGTGGTAGGTTGCTCTTGTTTCTTTTTTTTTTTTTTTTCTTTTTCTTTTTTTCTTTCCTTTTTTTCTTTTCTTTTTTCTTTTCTTTTTCTTCCTTTTGTCTCTACACCTACTCCGCATACACTGTACAGAATATCCCTTGAAGACGTGGTATCCAAGCAGACAGGCAGGCAGTCACCCTATGTCGGAGGACTCGACTCCACTTCTTTTCCACTACTGAGTACACCATCAATCATCATTCATCACCGGCATAGCGCCAGAAGAGGGAAACCAAAAGAAAAAGAAAAAGAAAAAAGAAAATGGATCCACTCCACTCACGCACTCTTTCTGGATTGACTTCCAGGACGGAGATCCATCCCATTCCCCACTTTTCCGGCTGAGCCAGTGACGGTGGCCACTCTCACCCAGGATCTCCACCAAGGACCTTCCGGATCCTGTTTTGGTGGCTTCCTATCTCGCGCTTCATTATCTGAGTCGGCCAGTGCCTAAGGCGACATGACGTGATCCGCTTGAGAGTGGGTGCGTGTGGGTGTGTGTGTGTGTGTGTGTGTTTGTGCGTGTCTGCCATTCCATTTTCAATTTGTCTTGTCTGCTGGCTGCTGGCTGCTGCCCGTTTTCTCAATTGCTCCCCTTTTATCATTTTGCCTCTACCAGTTCTCTTCTTCCCCTTTTTGACACCCTCTGGAAATCCCGAGTGGAAACCAAAAAATAAAATCCACGGAGAGAGAGGGCAGTGACGTGACCCCCTTCTTCTGGCATCATCGCCCCATTGTCAGCGTCTACAGTTTTACATGGTTCATCCTCAGTGGCTCCTGAGAACCCCACCGAGGCCTTCGTGATAGGCGGCACCCTTCCTGGCTACGATCGACCGGGAAGTATACTGGTCTGTGATTTGTGCTGGCAAATCCTCAGCAGTGGACGGTTTCCCTTGGGTCGGCCTTCAATCCAACCAACGTGCGTGGTTTGTTCGGGGGGGCTTCTGGACCCTCTTTCTCGCCCTCTTCTTCTGCTCTTCTTTTCCTCTGGCTGTTCCTGTGGACCAAACCCCCCCGGCTGCTCGACGCTTCCGTGCAGGATTTTGAACTCTGTGAATTGAAAGGGCCTGATCAGCATTGCACCCTCCCCTCTCCACTATCATCCCTCCTGCCTTGTTTCCTCTTATTAGATTCCTCCATCCCCTTCTCCCCTATCGCTCTCTCTTTTTGGGATTTTAATACCCTACTGTATCCATCACTGGTGTTTTTTTTTTTTTGTTAATTATTTTTATATATCCTTTTTATTCTTCCTTTGTCCACTTTGTCTTACCATTAATCGCCTTCCTTTTGACTTTTTTTTTTTTCCCTTCCTTGCCGCCTTGCCTTTCTTCGGGATCTTCATTCCGGTCCTCTTTCCGCGGAAACCGAACTAATCGGTTCTTTGTCTACCATCAGATCTCACCCTTCGCTCACTGAGATCTTCTCTCTCTCCACCTCACCACTATCCGTCTACCCAAACGCCTCTCATCCAACCACCTGAATCAAACTCAACTCTGTCTTCGGTGCTTTCACTGCGGCACTCCACTTCATAAGACACGGCTTCTCACATCCTCGACTCACCGGATAGTGGCTGTATCCTGACTCCAATTGAACGCCTTTCACCCCCCTCCTCAACGATCCGATCTGGGAAAATCTGGCGGTCTCTCGCATATTTCGCATGTTCTCGGATACAGGAAGCTCTAGGGTGCGATAACGAACTTTGTTCATTTATATTTAAAAAGGAAGAACGCACGCTGTACGCGATGCTCCGGAAGAAGGCTCTACACCCACCTTTACTCTTCTGGAACCACACTCCCAGTGCGACGCCTGAACTTTCCCCAACGTCTTCGTCATCGGACAGCGAGTCGGACGAGGACATGGAGCCCGCTGGTTCGCGTCCGCTGAGTCTGACCGTTCCTTCGGGCGTGTTCTGTCCCATGCGGCCGACCCTGGACGAGGTGTTGGCCAACACGGCCCCCCCGCCCTACACTTTGAGCGCCTTCATGGCCTACCTCTCGCAGAACCACTGCCTGGAAACTTTGGAATTTACTTTAGAAGCCAAGCGCTACCGTGACACCTACCTATCTTTTAGCCACCAACTGAACCAGTCGCCGATCGCCGTGGATGGCCCCGAAAGCCAGCATCTGCGTATGCTGTGGCAGCGGCTGCTCACGGCGTACATTATCCCCGGGTCACCCCGCGAAATCAACGTGTCCAGCGATGTTCGGGATGACATTCTTCGCTACGCCAAATCTCCGGTCCCCCCTTCCCCCGAGATCCTCGATGCGGCCGTCAAGCTGGTCCACGAATTGATGGAAGAGTCGATTTTCATCCCGTTCCTGAACGCCCACTCGACCTCCACCCACGTCTTGCCGCTGTCCGAGCCCCTGTTTAGCCAGGATGACGGAGTGACGGTCGTGTCGGGCGCCAGTTTTGAGGAGCACGACGTCAAGCGGGGCCGATCCAAGGGTCGCCGACCATCCCCTCCGACGTCGAAGGATCTGGGGTCCCCCATCTCGCTCGGGTCGTCCGGCCACCACAGTCGCCCGAATTTCTCTCTGAGCGCCATGGCTTCGATGGGCAAGTCCAGCCACCGCAGCTCGGCACCCGTCAGCGCCAGCAACGACTCGGGGTCGGGTACGCTGACCGACGACTCGGGGAGTTTGCAATCGAACACGAGCCTCGGCGAGCCCATGACGCCGCCCACCACGCCGCCCTCGAGCGAGCCGCAGTCGATGCACTTGTCTCACAGCCCCAAGAACCGCACCGACAACCCGTGGAAGAAGATGGGCATGAAGCTGGGATTCAAGAAGCGATCGGGCAACGGCAGCTCGGGCAGCATGAAGATGTCCGGCATGGAATGAATTGGGACTTGTGATGAACACCCAACTGAGACGACGCGCCAACCCTTTTTTGGCGGGAAACGGGCGAACGATTCCAACGACTGGCATGAATGAACTTCATAACATTCTACGACCGACCGACACACTCGGTCTCTCTTTATTATTCCTTTGAAACCCCCCCCAACCTCATTTGCATACCGCTTGTTTGAACATGAGTGGACGGTGTAATGCACGGTGCATTGGATGGTTTGATATTTTATTTTTGACAACAAGCATTTACATAGCAGGCGTTCTGCGGACGAGCGAGCGAGTGAGCATATTTTCCTTTGTTTGATTCCCACCAAGATATAGATGTTTCAATTACCAACTACCGGATCAAAATGGGATGGAGGATGGAGTGGCCATGTTGCTTTGGCGTTTTTCTCTTTTTTATTATTCCTTTGATCGGCGCCGTCCGATGGATTGGAGGCCATGATTGCATGTGTAGTTAGCATTATACACTCATCTCCCGTGTTTCATATTAGTGTTAGGTAGCATTGGACCGATATCCGAATAGATAAGATACCCATTGACTGTTTTGGATTCACAATATACAATATACAACATAAAAAATGAATAATAAAAAATGAAAATGAAAATAAAAATGAAAACCCTGCGCCTTCCGAAAACGAACGGGGCCGAGCGAAGGTCTAGAACTGGCAGTGGAGAGAGGGAAAGTGGATGATTGGGGGTGCCATACTGGGGCGACTATTGAAACGAGCAGGATGCGCTTTCCCTCCTCGGGGCTCGCCTACGTTAATCGGCACTTGGCCTGTTCCGACTGTATTGACTATTCAGTATAAAGTTCTAAACTAGAAGTAGGAGTATTTGAGTCCTCCGGAGTATAGATTCCACACATCATATCTCCAGATCTTCAATCATCCTGTTAATCTTATTCTTTTCCCCCCTGCTTATCCGTATTACCCAGTAGTACTCCGTAGTAGTGGATCCCAACGGTGCGAGAGAATAACGAAGAAGAAACAGAAACAGAAACAGCCGATCATAACGTCATCGACCAACCTCAAACTGTGACAATTTCCATCCCGTCCCTCCACGCGGGAGGCCACGGTGATGACGAAAGGATTCGCCCCGGGTCGATCGATGATAGGATGAGCTTGTCTTGTTGGACTTTCTAGACTGGTCGGGGGGGATGCTTAGCGTGGAAGAGAAATCCGGTTCTTAACTGACTTGTTTGGGGTTCGTTGGATCGTCGATTCGCTCGCGTGTTGGGATTAGGCATTAGGCATTTAGGCGTAATGGACCCTTTGTTTTTTTTTTTTTGAAACAGAAAAAAAAATAAAAAAATTTAATTCTCCAGACGGTGTATACTACGTAGTATTGGGGGAGAAGAAGCGATGCGGCAGATTTCTTGTTTTTAAATGGGTCTTGGTCTGGATCGGGTGGATTTCCTCTTCCTGTCTACACAGGTATGCGTGTACAAAGCTATATGGAGGGCCTTACGTATTGTAGTCTTGTAGGTGGTTTGCTTGTAGAGCCTGTGTGTGTGTGTGTGTGTGTGTGTGTGTGTGTGTGTGTGTGTGTGCGCGATTGAGGTAATTCATGCTTGTATCTGCCGATCTGTCTATCCGATTAGTTCCTGTTACTCTTCTGGACTGTGTGTGTGGAGATTCTTTAGATGTAGAGAGTATGTGTGATGTTATTGGCTTTGTTTTCCTTCTCTCCCTTTTTTTCTACAAAGAAAAGAAAAGAAAAGAACACAAGGTTCAACACTAAACTCACCACGAAGAACCATCTGGGTCTAGATCATGGCCTACAGGGTACAGAGCACAGCTAGTCCCTCTGTCTCGGATGCGAGCAGAGGCACTGGGTTTACTTTGGCTTCAACACTTCGTACTTCGTATGTCTGCGCCCAGCCGAGACAATGACATCGCATGACGTGTCCCTTGACCGAGCGAGTGAGATGGGATGTCAGGCATTGATGTAACTGTAACTGTAGCATACTTTATCCTGGCTAGCCAGTATACGAAGATGGAGACAGAAAGTTGTCTTAGTCCTTTGACTAGAGCTGTTTTAAAGAGGATCGTGCATGCATTTTGGTTTTATTGTACCTCTGGTCTACATGGAGGCATACTGTTCCTGATCAGGCAGCCAAGATATAGTTATATACATACATTCATAACCTTATATTCCTTGATGGTCCGACTAGATAGACATCTTCCCTTGTCCGATGTATATGAAACTCGTCCTTGTCTCTGTAGATAGAGCCCAGTGAGTGAAGGGTATGATATCATCGACGTGCAATGCACCGAGACCGGGGGCCATATGTTTTCTTGCACCCATATATCCATACATACGTTCATACTCTCCAGCTCAAGCGAGAATACGGTACATATACTGCACGGAATAGAATCCACCCTGAAACCTGCTACTGCAAGTCTGTCTGTTGGCCTTGTCCAGTCATAATTTAGTGCATTTGTCCAGCTGTTATCGCATTTGCAGATCTTCTGCTCGGAGGGCGTTACCGAATAATCCTTCTCGACTATCGATGATCCCGAATGATTTATGGATCGACAGGTACGGATACCTATTCCATGGTTCATCGGTCAATCTCATACTCCCTGAAGAAACATTTTTGCATGATAACTGTAGGTAGATAGATAGATAGATATGGGAAAAGAGTTCATACTCACCCCTCAATGTTAGCTGGGATGGGCTATTCGATCACAGCTTTGTTGAGGATCCCAACTAGACCAGATAAGATTCTTCCATTTCTGATTGATGGCTAGTAGGTAGCATGGTTCGACTAATATTACCTGAAGACCGGGAAAGATGTCTACGATGGTAGCTCCAAAGCAGGTTCATGGTATCTGATAAAGAAATTAACAGTGGTTGAGGAGATGATGATATTGTGTTGGCTAGTTAACTAGGATATCGGACTCTATAAAACCTCGGACGATTGGTAGACTTGGCTCCTCCATTCGACTCAAATGCTCATGTCGATCAATAAACAGGCTGTACGGATACTGTGCACATGTATGTACTGTACCTACATATCCATGCACATTGCACAGATACATGTTCCTGCAACTGCATGAGACCTGTAGACTGTCGCGTCCGTTAAAATTATTCAAGGTTTCCCGACATGTAGACCTGTCGATCTTCCGATTCAACATACGAATGGAAATACCTATTAGTCAAGAAATTAAGCAAATCTTCTAATAGTATAACCCAGCCAGGCCAGGCCGATCTCCGGTTTATTGCAGTACACAAAGTTGTATAGAAGAAAGCAAAGCAAAAGACCAAGGATGCTATCTCGAACAGAAGGAGAACTCGCTGCTTTACGCACAAAGAACAAAACATGTACACTAACACGGACAACACATGCGCACGCAGTCAAATCCAGCCGGGAAAAAAAACGGAGAGAGATATCAAACATAAGGTGCCGTCCAGGAGTGATCACCTGGCACCCAGAGACAACGTAGTAGCAGGTACACATCCAACAGCAACATACACTCAAAGCGCTACATCCGTCAGAAAGTCCCGGCAGATGAACAAGAAATAGAAAAAGAAAAGCAAGAGCTAAAAGAGCCACAGGCTGCTTCCACAAAAAGAACTCCTTGACCTGATGGAACCTATCTGTCCCTCGCGCGGCGATTCCGTTGCATTCGACACAACACCGAACATGCTTCCTGGTATTAGCCACCAGAGGGACAACGATAACGAGCCATCAGATATGCCAAACGCCATTCCTGCCACAGAATTAATAGTGATTATCCATCGAAGAACCAGCCGCAAGAAACCGAGACGAGCACAGGCGGTGAAACACAGAACGAGGCGGCGGAGGTCATGGTTCGGAGAAAAGATAAGAAAAGGGGCAATGCTCATGTAGTCTGACACAATATGAAATCTAATATTAATTGGCTCTCATGCCAGAATGCGGAGTGTTGTAGGAGGGCAAAGGGAAAAAGGAAAAAAAGGACAAAGAAATGGAAATGGAAAAAATCTCAAAAAGTTCGCCGTTCCGAGCCGTAGCACCATAAAAAGGAGCGTTCAAGATGACGAGTATGATGACGATAGACGTAAATAAAGGGAGGTAAAAAGGGACGACAGCGTCGCCCTCAAGTCATGACCGCTCCGCTTCGATGTCCGTTATAATGCCTTGCTAGATGAGCGAAACCGGGCGGAGTGAGGTGGTTTGAAGGACCGCAAACCACATCCATAGATAACTGAGATAGGGAAAGGAAATAGGAAAAGAAAATGAAGTCAAGGAAAAGGAAAAAGAGTAGGAACAGGATCTCCGCCCCCAGCCCATATAATGCTCATCTCTGCCAGCAGGGTCTGCAAAGCCGTCCAAATCCCGACTCAAGAAAAAGAAAGGCGGGAATTGTCCAGGTTATAACCTTATAAATGTCGACAGGTCATTTCCTTTTCAAACCTTCCACCCCAATGCCCAAGGCAAAAAAGACAATGAAAAAGAAAGTCGGAAAGCCAGCATGACCAGAAAATGACGTCGTAGAATTACAATGTATTTCTTCGGACAAAGAGCCTTTAGGGAATCAACCTAAACGGAGAAAAGTTTGCAAATAAGCACACGACCAGACACACTCAAGGCGTTGATTTCTTTTTGGTTGTTGTTGTTGGATTGAGAGAGAGAGAGAGAGAAAGGCACAAAAATGAAAGTTGTTTTTTTCACCTACCGCAGCATAGCGCTTTCATCATCTTCTGGACGAAAGTGGGCTGCGGCTCGTTGCTGTTGCCCGGAGCACCTTGCGCCTGTTGACTGTTTCTCGTGGGGTTGGTAGGACTACCGATGCGGCCCGGAATGTTGGCGCTCGAATTCTGGAACTGAGCCTGCGTCGACGCCGTGGGCGTGGCTGTTTCCATTCCCCCGCTCTGGCGTTTGTTCGGCATCCCGCCGGCGACGTTTGGTCGCTCGCGCGTCTTCCCAGCTCCGGCTTTCGCTGGAGAAGGGGGCGGGGGCTGCGCGGCGTTTAAACGGTCGGCCGTGACGCCAGGTCTCTGGCTGCCCCGAAGTTGCTGCGCATGGAGCTCCCGGGCGGATGTGTTTGGGAGTCCGTTGTTGTGGAGATGCTGCTGGGACGAATACGACTTGTATTCCCATCCTCGCCCGTTGTTCAGTTTCATCCAGTCGTACTCGCCGTCCTCAATTTCGCCGGCATTCTTTAGGGCTTGCGTGAGAAGATCTCTCAGGTAATCGTAGTCGGGGGTGTCTTCGAATCCGAGGTTGCGGACATAGGTTAGGTACTTCGTAAATTCTTCTAGACCTAGTTGATTAGTGCGACCGAGACTAATTTATAGGAACGATTTGAGGGCAGTAGATAAAGTACCTGGATATCCTTCGCACAAGTCCTTGATGGCGGTCGTTTGCTTCTTTTCTCCGATCTTCTCGTATTTCTGCTTGTTGGTAGCAGCCTTCAGGCCTTGCCACGGTAGGCCGCCTCGCAGGAAATAGAGGAAAACGTGGCCCAAAGCCTCCAGGTCATCTCGTCGCGACTGTTCCCGTCCCAAGTGGGTGTTGATACTCATGTAGCGGGCTGTTCCGGACAGCGACTTTCGCTCACGATAGGGGATATGCTGCTTGGTTTTGGGATCCCGGTATTGCTTGGCCATACCAAAGTCGACGACGTGAATCACGTTGGCAGCCTTCGTGCTCGGGCGACCGATGAGGAAGTTGTCGGGCTTAATATCACGGTATATGAGATTCTTCTCATGGATTGTTTGAACGCGAGAAAGCTAAACCCAAAAGTATCAGTCGCTGGCCGTGACCCATCATCTTCGATCCACGAATGTATACACACCATCTGCTTAGCCACCATGACAACGGTTTTGGTGGAGAATCGCCGGTTGCAGTGATCAAAGAGATCCTCCAAGCTGGGGCCGAGTAAGTCGATCACCAAGATGTTGTGCAGACCCTCTTGGCCAAAGTAATAGACGTTGGGAATACCCGCTGCGATCATGTCAGTGAGAACGATCTTGCTGCCCAAGCCAAAAGGTAATACGTACGGCACCCGACCAGAATCTTGTATGTTCGGTATTCATCGCGAAGTTGGGGTGCGTCACTCTTGCGTGGTTCCTGGTTCAATTAGTACCTCCGATGCTTCGCCCGCATTCTCTCACCCGGGATCAAGACTAACAAATTTAATAGCCACCTGCTGGTTGTTCAAGAGATTTGTGCCCTCGAAGATAACACCGAACGATCCCTCGCCAATTTTCTTTCCCACTCGATAGTGGACACCCACGACGTTTGACGACGAAGACGCCATGATGGATGAGATGGAAGATCCGAGGAGAGCTTCACCGATGAACGACTGGAAAGAACGGTGGTTTGAGAGACTCGACCAACGACTCGGCACGTGAAAGACTAGTCTACAAGTAGATCGACATGGTCAGTAAAGGGGATCGAGGCCGGGGGGGGGGAGTTCGGCACGAATGGTGACGGGGGTGTAGGGGAGAAGCGCCCGAGGGGAGGGGTCTCACAAGAAGTCTGGCGTTTAGGGAGCTGGACCATTCATTCACGAATCCCGATATGCAGGTAGAGTCGAGCCGAGGGAGGACAGCAAAACGAGGGCGAGTTCGGGTGATCGCGCCGGTGGTACTGGGCGGAGAGAAAAAGGTATGGGGGGGAAGACCTCTAGACAAGTGATTGACAGGAAGGGCGTGATGGAAACTGGCGAAATTCGGGGGACGACAGCTTGGGTCTGCGGGCTGACAATTCGGTACGAAATCTGAGGAAAGGGGACGGATGAAGGGGGAGGGAGTTTTAATAAAAAAAAATTATAATAAAAAAGAAAAGAAGGAAAGAAAGTAAAGCGCAGAGAGGAAAAAAAAGACTCCCGAGGACTAAACCAACTGCGTGGCAGTACGATAGACCGCACTGGAGCAGCGGTTGACGAGGATTGGGGGAAGCAGAGGGAAAGGTGGGAAAAGGGAAAGGAATGAGGAGAAAACAAAAGAGGGAGATGGGAGGAGGAGAGAGATGGAGAGCGATGAGTGGATGAGTGGATAGCGCGAAGGAGACCCGAGAGGGAGAGGGAGAGGGAGAGGGAGAGAGAGAGAGAGAGAGACAGACAGAGACAGAGAGAGGGAGAGGACCAACGAATGGCCGGGACGAGGATGGACTGACACCAACTCAAAGTAGGGAGAGAAAAAATGGGAGAACAAAATGAGGCGAGAACAGAGGAGACCGACTGTGGTAATTTTCATCTGGTCTACCATCGAAGAATACCATACAGTACCTACCTGCCTACCGTCCTGCGTCGGTTGATCGAGTACCTTCCTGTACCCGAGGGAACTGCCATACATATCATACAGGCTGTGTAAATTTCACTCGAGGTATGTGTACGGTACCTGTACAGGTGTCAGGGGGCGGTAATTATGGATGTCTGCACTTCTTTCTTTTCCTCTTCGTTACTTATTTAGATGCATCTTCCCCCCCCAGTCAATAATAATACAATTATCCCCCTTCCCCTTCCCCTCCCCCCCTCTTCTTCTTCTTCCGCCTATTTATCTATCATTCTTCCCCCCCCCCCGTTACAAGGCGGAAATCTGGATTCCAGCCTGGACTCGTCCTGACCCAAGGACTACTTTAAACTACTGTCTTTAGCGGCCCCCTTAGCGCGTGGGCTGTTGGGCGACGAACGGTTGAGAGCTGGAGACTAACCGCGGCCAAAGTGGGTTCTGGCCAGCTAAGAAAGCTGTCGACCCTGTTTCCTTTCTTCCTGACGGTGGTATCATTGATGTCACCGACGGAGCCGACAGCCTGAACCGGGCAGGCATAAAAGGATGAGTGAGAGTGTAGACGAAATGAGGCCTGTCGACCGAGCCGTCATGGATCCCGGAGCAGTCTCGATGTCTTGTGTAAGGGACTCGCCGCTTCTCATTTGTTACCATGGCTACTTCCAGTCTCATCTTCTTTTCTTTCACGCTTCCATTCTGTCAGGATCTGAGTTTATCCAGAAATGACTGCAACGCCGGAATGCCATGACCCATGGGAATCCCATCTGGTATGGTAACCCTAGGGAGACGACCTTTTTACTATCTTCTAGTACTGTGTACTCCGTACTCCGTACTACTGCTACTCAGTAGACAGGTAATTTTAATCTTAGTCTTACTCTTTAATATCCGTCCAAAGACTCCGTATCTCTAGTCAGGTACCCTAATTAATCGGTACAGTAGTCAAGTGGCCGCAGACGCTGCGCTCAGCCAATTCGCGGCCTTGAATTGTCGCCCCCCGATTCTTAGCGGCCGAGGGACAGCGGCCATGCAATTTTATCGTCTCTTTTTCTTCAGTCTTCAGTTTCACACGGGGGGGGTAAACCGAGAGCCCACAGATTACTGCGGTCAATGCCTTCCCCCCCTGCTGGAACCATCCCCCCTGACCAATCTCAGAGCTTTGGGACATGGCAGTGATCGGAGTGCCGTATCCACGGCGTATCGTACCATCGATACAGCCACCAATAATGGCCCTATTATTTGCTGTAGTCCGATCGTGGATCAAATACCTAATACCTTCTGAGTTCAGGGGGCGAAAAAGAAAAGCATTGACACAGTCGATCCCGGTGATCGGGGAGCTCCGGATTCGATAACGGGCACTCGATGTGTATCAGGAGACTTAAAAAAGAGAGAGCATAACCGGATATGTTGTTCAGAGTACGGAGCAAATAAGGCCAGCAACGAGTCAACCTGTCCCTTGTCGGTCCCCAGAGATCCAAGTATTTGCCTGCAGCCTCCTGATTTGGGCTCTTATAGTCAAAGATTCAGCGGGAAACATCAACGAATGGTCCCATAACTCAGTCGGTTAGAGTGCGGAGCTAATAACTCCGAAGTCGAGAGTTCGAGCCTCTCTGGGACCAGCAGTTTCTTTTTCGCTTGTTCGTTTTCTTCATTTTTTGCCATTGGGTCCTGCAGTGCCTCCACCTAATTCAGACGGACATTTTCCATTGAATATTCTAACCAATAATGAATGCATCTAGGTAGTGAGTAAGTGATCACAGTGCCACAAACACTACTTACGGCGTGTTTTATCTGGCGGAATAATCCTTTAGGGTGGTGTGAACTACAGACCTAGCGCAAGCCTTCGGTCCTTGTATCCCGACTAGGAGGTTTTTTTTTAGAGCGTCTATCCCTCTTTCAATTCCTAGGGCCTTGGCAAGACCTGACAGATGCTCTTACGGAGTACGTTGGCGACCACGGAGCCGGGCAAAAAAACCGACCTTCCTGACATTCGGATATCACAGTCGGATTCGATCAATGGTACAGATAAAGCAAAAACAAAAAAGAAACCCTGGTCCCAGAGAGGCTCGAACTCTCGACTTCGGAGTTATTAGCTCCGCACTCTAACCGACTGAGTTATGGGACCTTGTTGGGATGATGGCGCTCAACTTTTGCATCCTTGTTCCCAGCCATTATTCACGCCCACGTGGACTTATGTTCCGCACGGCAATGACATCCAGAGGAGATGTATGTCTTAATTGACTCTTCATGTGATTATGACTATCTACCCCATTCATTCTATCTTATGGGTGGATCCCTTCGCGCGTTTGAACCCATTGTCGGGGCCATCCTTCCTGCGGTCCTAGCGACAACTAGAGGTCAGCGTGTGTTATGTAGGAGGGGTGGGTGGCTAAACATGAAATTTTACTGCAGAGTATAGTTATCTATATCCTCCGATTTGGTTTCTATCCTCTTTTCCTCTTTTCCTATGGATTAACCAGAGGGGTGGCTCATACGCTTCTCTCGTGTTGGTGTCTGAGGTGCAAGCCGTTTGCTTACCAAGTATGGCAACGCCTAGGGAGTCTCTCCTTCCTCAACAACCACAACCACCATTTTCGTCGTCGGCCCATCCTCTTGCATCCGCTCCTTTGGTCCTCGTGGGTGGCTTCCTGGTGTCGAGAGCGGCTACCTGTGTGAGCTGCGATAACAATTAAGGGTTCCGGTAGTCGATTTAAAGTATGGATCAAGAGTATATATCAACATGTGCCACGCCGGTAAGCCAACCTGCCAAAGGGCGAGATGAAACAGGTACCTACTAATATGATACATACAGCACCTCATCCTGAACCAGGAATGATCACCTTGGCTGGAATAAGCTTAACAGACCGAGTGTTCATCGACTGACACTGACATATCATGGCAATCAACATCGCCAAGGAGAAATGGCAAAGTCCGTTGGTGATGGAACACTAAACAGAGGCTCTGATCTATCAGACCAAATAACGAGCGGCAACATCAACAAATGGTCCCATAACTCAGTCGGTTAGAGTGCGGAGCTAATAACTCCGAAGTCGAGAGTTCGAGCCTCTCTGGGACCATTACCTTTTTTGCTGCCGAGTCTCCTACTCGGCCTATCATCCATTTATCTTTCAATACTCTGCCCCCCCACTTATTTGTATTTTTATTCTTAGAAGCTGGATGCCGCCCTATGCCAATTGCCACACCGCCAGGATAAGCTGAAACCGCCATCCACCTTCTTAGCGCCTCACGGGGTCGTCGATTGGGGCCTGACACACAAAAAAAAAAAAAAAAAAAAAAAAAAAAGGAAGGTAAAAAACAGTCAAAGATGCCAGGGCGATGCACCGACGAACTTCTCCCCATCTGACACGTCAATTGACAACCCACCCCCCACTCGGATTGGAGTTTCGAATGCTGGCCGATCGTGAATGGTGGTCGACCGTTGCCAAATCGCCTGATCTGACTCCATTCTCTCCACGGAGTACTCTTTGCCCTCGGTCTGAAACCCATTGTCAGGCCAGCTCCAGACGGGGCGTCTACACATGTTGAGGGGTCATTGGTCTAGACGATGACTGCGTGGTTGTGGAGTCAAACCTCCCCTCCCCCATTGTGTGACCGAGACATGGCCTTGTCATAACTTGTCTGATTGTGAATTGAGACGAGTCACTGAAGACACACGCATACGGAGCATATAGAATACGATCCACACAGACCGCCTTGATCCAACCAGGAAATAGAATTCAAGGAGGGGAAAGAAAAATGAAAAAGAAGAACGGCTATCACCAGAACAGCAAGGCTTTCCAGACCATCAAGATGCACGATTGGTCCGGATGACTGGATGATACCTTCTCGATCGAGCAGTATACAGGATGCACTCGCCACAGCTTGAATTATTGACACAAAGTAACTGTAGTATTACCAAGTATGTTTGGTTTGCTCATTACCACGCTCTTTCCTCCGTCATCCAAGGATGCTGGAGCAACTCCGTCGTTGACTTTCGTGCCCGAGGGTCTCGCTGCAGCATCGAGCACAGGAACGATGCAGGATCCTGCTGCACGTCCATGGGCCCCCAATTGGATCGAAGCCTCTCCCGGAGGAAGAAAGCAAACGCTTCGAACATCTGAGGGCTGCGTCCCATCATATTATCAACGAGGATTCCATGTTCTCGGTCGATCTGCTCCGATGTGCCTAGATCCGACACCGGGAATAGCTGCTCATTCGTCGCTAGTTCATATATCTTCACAAACGCAGGCCATTAGCCTAGCGTCCACGAGAGAACCCAAGGGCATTCTGGGGGAGGGAACAGAAAAGTGGACAACGTTACCAGACAACCCAAAGTCCAGATGTCAATCCTCCAATCCCAAGTGGTCCGCTGGATCAATTCCGGCGCGCGCAAAGGAATCAATGTCACCGGCCGCTGCGGACATTGGTCACACCATGCAGCTGTTATCAGACGTGAATATTGATGCGACGAGAGCATATAAAAGGGAGGGCTGGGGAGTCGAAAGATTTACCTCCGCCAAGATCGCCCAACTGAACCAAGAGATTGGCAGGGTCCACATCCTCAAATGTCACCTGCCCTCTCTGAGAAGCCATCAGATATTCTGGTACACCTCGGTCTCTCCTTAGCCCGTTCAATGGCTCGACGGACACGAATTTGGGAGGATTGATGAAGCCGTCACAGGAGGCGACGCCCTCCAAGACAAACATGATGTTTGCCGGTTTCAGATCTACAAAGCACGGAATCGATCAGAGTTTCCCATTCTTATCGTTTAACACCGTGGGACGTCTCTTACCGCAGTGAATGATGCTTTGCGAATGGAGGAAATCTAGGCCCAGCAGGATCTGTTTAGCAATCGCCTGGACGCTGCTGATCTGACACGGTTTGCCCGTGAGAACCATTTCCTTGCCATCGGATATCAGTACCGGAAACACAAGGCACAGGTGAGTACCGTTGGGGCCGTGATGCTCGAAGTGATCCAACAATTTCACGACATGCCTTTTACCCAGATGCTCCAGGCCGGGGTCCGACAGGTGCCGAAGGATCTCAAGCTCCTTGTTATCCTTAGATGCGGCGGCTTTGACGATCTTCAAGGCCACTTGTTGCTCTAGCCTGCAGGTCCAACGATGAGCGTCTGTCCGGTCCTGGCCTGTCCTTACAATATCTCCACCAGGGGTTTGCACATACCGTCGATCCCAGGCCAACCATACCGTCGACGTCTGACCGAAAGCCAGCTTCCCAACGACTTCGTATCGCCGATTGAACAGATCGTTTAGGTGAACTGGATGGTATCCCCCGGGGTGGTAGTCCTCGATCGATTCGACGACGTCATCGATTTTCTCCACGGGGCACATTCTAATGCCCTCTGTAACCCATCCCATTGAGAAGAAGGGAGCAAAATAAATAATGTATATATATGTATAATGTAGATATATGTATAGAAGGGAGTCAAACGAACGACAACAATAGTAATAATGGTTTATGCAGGTGGAAGAGACATTCTGATCTAATTTCAGTCCTCGGCGGACGAAAGTGCGCGTGCGAAGGAGCGAGAGAGAGAAAGAAGTATGGAACAGGAGAGGTTGTAACCATGGCCCACCCATTGATAGATGATGAAACTTT
This sequence comes from Aspergillus affinis, assembly GCF_023601865.1. Lineage (NCBI taxonomy): Eukaryota > Fungi > Ascomycota > Eurotiomycetes > Eurotiales > Aspergillaceae > Aspergillus > Aspergillus affinis. The sequence goes on from NW_026515855.1 coordinate 143,478, forward strand.
ATATCACAACCTTCCTACTTGGGGAACCATTCTGTAATGATCGGATCTCTGGGGAAAGTGTAACTGATCCTTTTGCCTCCGGGCAAGTGCTGTCGCGTGCCCATGGTTTTGGATCTACCATACTTCACTGTGTAGGGTCTGGTTTCCTTTCTTTTTTTTTTTTTTTTTTTTTTAAACGGTACCGACATAGGTGAAGAAAGTCTGAATGGATTGGAATAGGAAAGAGAGCTTGTCTATGATCATAGCTGATTGATTGTCTTAAAGTTGGGTCGCGTGCCAATCTCTTCCAATGTATTACATCTAGATAAGAGGACATATTCTCCGTCCACAGATGCCCTAGATTCTTTTGCCTCGCAAAAAAAGTAGTTTCCATGGATGTCCCAAAAATACATGCCCCGCCATTTCACCGGAACTAAATCACAGCTGATCGTCTGGAATATCTTCCGCCTGACTCCCGAGCTCATCGGCTACGAGGTCTCGATCTCCGTCGTCATCGTCATCATCATCTTCGTCGGCCCGGCCCTCACTCTCGTCCTCATCATCACTGGAGGAGCCACTGCCGTCGGTATCAGAGTCGCTACCGGGATCGTAGTCCTCTTCATCTTCATCTTCCTGGTCTTCGAGCTCACGCTGCGCTTTCTGTAACTCGCTCTCTTCTTCTCCCTCCTCACCGGCGACTGCTTCCCCGGCGGCGGCGGTCCCATCCTCGGTCTTTCCGTTGATGTTATACTTCTTCGCGCGGCGGGCTTCGGCGAGACTGGCGTCTTGGAGACCGTGTTTCTTGATGTAAGCGTCGATGCCGCTGAAGTCGGCCTGGTCGATCATGGAGAATTCGAATTCCTGCGTCTCGTCGCTGGCGATCGGTCGGGCCATGACGTTCAGGTTGAATGTTCGCTGGAGGACCGACGTGTAGGAGATCGAGTCGATGGTTTCGAAGGCGAAGAAGAGCAGCGGCTTCTTGAACCCGAATAATATACCCGTAGAAAGAAGGAACAAGTAACCTTATCACACAGAATTTGCGTATTAGCACGATCAGGCAGGGGAAGTAGAGAGGAGGGGGGATTGAATCAACGACTGTTTCTTACCTTCTTTACTCCCACGGAACGCCTTCACATGGTATGCTTTTTCGCCCTTGCGATGCGCTTCGGGCATCGCGCTCACGAACTCCCTCTCGTCCGGCAGCACCACCTGCGTCTGCGAGAGGTTCTCGTTCAGCGTCTTCCGCACCAATTGCTCGGCCGTCTCGCCGTCGGCGGTCGCGATCGGTTGCCCGTTCCCCGTAAAGGCGCCCGATTTGGGAGGCCCGTCGGCCACCGTCCATACGATCGACTCGGGCGCAGGGTCCCCATTGGGGGGAGGATTGATGCCGTCGCCATACTGGGGGATTATGCAGAAGTTGGTTTGACGTTGGTTCTTTTCGGGAACTGGAAGGCACAGAACATGTTCTGGGTTTTTGGAAAACAATATGATCAGTACGAGATCAGAATTGAGGCATCCACACAGACAGAGAGAGGGGGAGAGAAAGAGAACCGAACGCGAAGGTTCTCTCCCCTGAAACAAGGGGAAAGAGGCCAAAGAAAAACCTACGTATCTTATCCCACGAGACCCCAAACTCGATCTCCTTCGACGTCTGATTTCTCGCGCGCAGAAACCCGCGCCCGGCTGTAAACTCCAGCGTGAGCTTTTTACGCTGCGGAATAGCAAACGACACATCCGGCATGTAGAATTGTAGGGGCAGGTCCGCTTTCAAGTCGCCCGGCGATTGGGCATTGCCCGTGGTAGCATCGCCCTTTTCGAGTTTGCGTTTCTTCGCCGCAGGGCCGTCGGGAACGGCAGCAGCAGCGGCGGCCTGTACGGGTTGAGGGATGATGGGGCTTGTGTTCCTGTCCAGCAGGCTGGAGGTGTATCGCGCGATGTCCTCAAACAGAGGTATATATTGCGGGGTCGTTCCTGGAGAAGGAAGGGAGCGGTTAGCTTTTTTGTTTCACCCAGCGCTGTATTGGGACCCCCAAGACAGATTCGCGCAGATGTCCTAGGGGGAAGGGGGACGCACCGATCGCATCGTAAACTCGTTTCTTCAGAGAAGGTTCGGCGGCAAAGGCATCTTCAATGGCCGGAATACTCTTCGGGGTCGAGGAGTTGATGGTGGCGAATGCCATGATTGAAGAAGGCGAAGGGGAAAAGCACAATAAGAAAAAGAACAACAGCTGAAACAACTAAAAACAAGTAATCATACACATTAGACACGAGGTTGGTGGGAGGACCAAGAGAGGTGGATTGGAGAAGAGTTCGGGGCCGCGGATAAGAAAGAAGATGGGATGCGAAACTCACTCGGTTTCTCTCTCTCTCTCCCCCTTGGCGGCTTGTCGAGCCGGCGCAATCCACACGCAATTGGGGGATTCCAGTAATTTCTCCTATTCGCCGAACTGCTGCGATCTAAACAGGGCTCGATAATCCCCAGGTACCTGGATAAACCGTCCCCTAGGCCAAGGACAGGGAGAATGCAGCCCCTATAAGTCTCAGTGGTAGTAAATCTTATACAGTCATTTCTATGCTACAGGAAGTACAGCTTGTATACACGCGTGTGGGACAAGATATGGAAACGAAATAGACAAAAAATATCAAAGAAAATCCCTCAGCCAAACAGATCTTTTTGGACCCCTTTCTCAAGCCTTGTTTGCCGTCTTCCCTTTCATAAATTCCTCAATGAATCCAATCGTTTGGGTATCCATCAGGTAATTTCCGTTGGCGTCCGTTCTAGCCTTCAGATTGGCCTCCTTCTTGGCCCGGATCATGGCCAAGAGCTCTCCCTTGGGTGTCCACAAAGACCTGCTTTGAAGGTATTCCTTTTTGTAATCTTCCATCTTCTTCTCCTCCACCCATTCGGGGTCGTGTCTTGTTCGGTATTTCGAGAATTTGTTGCGCAGTTCATCCATGACGCTGGGGGGGAACGGCGAGTTGTGCAGCGACGGAACCCACGAGGGTGTCTCGACCTCCATACGGAGAGTGTCCCATTCCTCGTCCTTCAGGTTGAGCGGCTCGTTGCGAGGCCACGGGATCTCGATGTTCTCGCCGGCAATGTATCGGGTATGCCGGGGAGTGCTGGTGGCGTACTCGCGCTCCAGGAAAGGCTCGCCGCCGCGAACGTGGTCGACCAAGACGTCTCGCGTTTGGCCAGTGGCCGGGTCATCCAGAGCCACCACCAGTCGGACGTCGTCTATGGAAATCGGTAGGCTCACCGTTTGGAAGGGGGTCTTGCTACCGTATTGTTCGTTCAGCCATTCGGGGAAATGTACGTCGGCCTGCAAGAAGGACACCGGGTCGGTCAGTTCACGTGGCGTTTCCAAGAATTACTGGAAAGAGAGAGGGAAGCCACGGCGCCCGGGAGAAGCAGCACGCATACCATGTTCAGGTCTTTCACCGTGACGGTCTCGTTGGATTCATCGACACGAGAAACCTCATTGATCTTGCCTTTATCCTTGCCCTTGATGATACACACCCGGTCGCCGGGAGCAATGTTGATGTATTTCCGGCGGAGGTGCTTGGGGATGCTCGGGGGGTTCATGGCCTGCGGACTCAAGGCACCGAATGAGGCACCATCGGGTCCTGCGTCTCGCTGAGGTGCCAGGGGTCCTCGCACCCAATCTTCGCGGCGGCGTTCTCGCTCGGAGCGGATGGCATCGAGCTGTATGCGGTTGTAGGCGAACCGCTGGCGTAGCGTGTCCTTCAATTCCTCGCGCTCGGCGGTCTTGGTGGCGAGGATGGCCTTCCGTTGAGCCTGGTTCCGGGCTAGGGCCGTCCTCCGAATAACCTTCTGCATCGTGACGGGCGTGTGTCTTAGGGTGGCCGGTCGACGATTTCCGCGGGAGCAACTGGGAGTAGCCCGACGGCCGCGAGGGAAAATTGCGGCCCTGTAGGTCACGTGGATGATGTGCACGTGCCATCGAGAAGTCCGCCGTCCCTTAGAACAGGAAGGTATACAGATAGTTGGTTATCTTTCTATCTTCTATCTAGATTGTGCTTAAATCGTAAGGTAGAAAGATAGAAGAGAGTGTCTAGTAGCCTACATCAAGACCAATTTCTTTTGAACCTGGATAGCGTCATTCATAATGTGTTCGTGTTGTTCAACTAGCCATACGCTAGGCGCTTGCTGCTATCAAAATGCTACTTATGTTCCAGATTTCCACTAAAGCGCAGTTGGTTGATAAATGTCGGTCCTCTTTACAAACCCCGGAGGGAGGAAGAGCCAGACCAAGGGAGATGGCAAGGGCGATCACAGCAAAAAAAAAGAATGACCGGGTCCCATCGTCCGGCATCAGACAATGCAACATGGAACATAATTTCCGTTCAGGACGCAGGTAATCGAGAACATGTGCACGGAGAACTCCGTCCCTTCTTGACGAACAAACAGCACAAGATCGGAAGCCCCGATTTACTACACCCGTGTTGAGAAGACACGTCAAGGGCCAGCGGCTCGTTTGCCCCAGATTCCCGTCGACATAGGCCGCAATTTATGGCTTGATTCTGGTTCGTTGCCACTGCCAGGTAGCTCGTATCGTCTGGATGCACTCCGTACGCTGGATCTGCGCCCAAGCAGGATCGACGCCAGGACGCGCGAGGTCTGGATTTAGCGTATCATTCCACAGCAGGCCCTAATCAGGAGCATATGATAAGTCCCTCGGGACGGCTTGATCCCTTGATGAACATGCAATCGAGAGAAACCGAAACGGATTACGGAGTTAAGGGGGGCAAAACAGAAATGCAAAAAAAAGAAAAAGGGAAACAACACAGGAAGACACAGGAAGAGGCGTCGCTCCACCAATGGGTGCTTCACATGACAAGAGCGTACATGTAGGCATCAGCTTGCACGCAATTCTGCCAATCATGATGTCATGGTCAGTCAAAAGGATAGAATCGGCAAAGCAATGCAGTGAGACCGCAAGCTCAAGGGATTCTGGCTCCCATCAGAGGTTGAGTCAGTGGCACGTCCGCCGGCCATGTCAGATGCCGACTGCAGTTGGGTTCTAAGAAATAAACATTGAAACACGAACGGGGTCGGTCTGTGGGTTAAAAAAGAAGAAAAGAAAAGAAAAGAGGGAAAGACAGCCGGGGCTAAGCGAGTGAAAGACAGACCAAGGATGGGATTCTGATCTGGCCCGAGCCATTGGGGGTTTTATGCTGGGAGAGGGTAAGAAGCAGCAAGTCCTCCCGCTGTAGGAGAAGGAGGAGAAGATACATGCGACTAACGCAGAGCTGCGCCAGGAAGTCTGTAAGGCGCGCCCGCTGTGGCTGGTGGGTTTCCCGCCAGGTACGCCCATGGTATTTCCACATGTAATGTACTGCATGTATGTATGTACCTAAGACAGTACCGTACTTTGTACCTAGTGAGTTTGCCTGATTTGCTGCCTTGTCGCTCAGGTTTGGAAAATCCAGGCAGATGACGTTGTCCCAGTATTATATTATAATAAGGGGCCGTGGTAGATCCCTCTGCACCGCCACCTATATTTATTGTTTAGGTGATGTTTATTTTTATAGCCAGTTTCTGCGTACGGTTATACGGTACGAACCACCACGCGCCTGGATGGAAGGTGGTAGTCAAGATACTAAAATACTAACTACTAAGGCATCGTTGAAGTGGATGTGCCGAATCACCGGACGTTGAATGGGACCCATCAATAATCCTGAGGCTGGAATGGCCGGGGAAAGCATGTTGAAAGCTTTAGCTACTAGACCGGCTCCTCCTGACAGCACAGGACCGTCATTACAATTGATAATGACGGGAAAGACCAGGAGTCCGTCCATCCTGAATTCCTGATAGCGAGGTATCCGTGCAAGCCAAGCATGTGTGTTCCTGGCCATTTCTCCCAGGAGTCTTGGACAGCTGCAAGAATGGCTCTTTTGCAGTTTTGGCCTATCGGATCGGGCCTAGTAAACATGGAAGGTCCTTAACACGACTCTGTATAAAGACCGCCTCATCATTCAGACTGGAGCCATGATATTAATCAATAAACCCCGAGCGTCGAGAGAATCCACCAGCTTCTAGGCTCCGGTACTCCAGCTAACGGTCTGACGTGTCCACGCAATAATGAATATCTGTTAGGTGCTGCTGCTGTTGTGTAGCACAGAACATACGTAATGTCAATCGTAGAATAGATGTGGATGCTCAGAGTGCTGGCCTGCTGCGAAGGGAGATGAGGATGATGAGGATGATGATGACATAGGCGGCATCCGGAAATAAGTGGATCGGGGACGATGATCAATATCCATTCTCAATGTACTCCATAGAGTAGTAGTTACGGAGAAGATGGCGAAGGGGAATCAATAATATTCCAGAGTCAAAGGAAATGAATCAAGAAAGAAGAGGCAGAGGAAGGAGGTCAAACAGTCCAAGTACCGTTTACCGAGGATGATACATACCATACCTATACACGGGTACGGTAATGTAAATTACGAGAATGCGACCGGGTTTCTTCTGCACGGTGGCTTCAATAGGAATGGGAGACAGCAAAACTAGGCATCGAAATAAGCAGCGAATGGTCCAGTCAGTCGCTGGGAAAAAGGAGGTCTGGAAAACTATTCGATCCCCTTTTCTCCTCCCCCCCTCCTCTCTCGTTCATAGAACTAAGACATCCTACATACGAAAGCAGTATAGAAGTAAAGAGCTTTACCTAGAATTACCCTAGAAGTAGAAGATCAAAGGCAAAAAGTTAATTATTTCCTCAGTGATCCAAAGAAAACAAAACCAAAAAAGAAAAAATTAAAATTAAAAAAAATCACAGCCACATAGCTTCAAGCTGATGGGGCTGGGCAAAACATCGCTTGCCAACCGTTTCAAAGCTTTTAGTTTGGTTACTTAGTCAACTACTTCGTACAGACCAGGGAGCCTCAGAAAAGTGCAAAAAAAATAATTTTAGAAAAATAAACAGAACCAGCCGGAGAACAATCACCCGTACGAGAGAGGGAAGGAAAAAAGATAAGGAAACTAAAACAAAACAAGAAAGAAAAGACAGAGTAAAAAAAAAAAAAAAAGCACCGGGGCCGACCGATAAGTTCAACAACCTTGGGCTAACTTAGTCACTCAGGACTAAAAAACTAAGCCAAAGAAGGCCCCCGTAAGTTACTGACCTTCCATACTCCCCGTACAGCCCAGCGGTTATTGTCCTTCCCTTCCGCCCATCCATCATCAATCAATCCCCGTCCTTTCTTTTTCCTCTCTCTCTCCCCCCGTCAACCACAAGCTCCATCCCCCCCTGGAGAGTTCATAATAATCCATTCTATTGTCGTTTTTCCTTTCCCTTTCTTGCTTCTCAAAAGAAACTCTGATCCTTTGAGTTTCTATCATTCATTATCTCTTCGGCTCTCTCTCCTTTCCTCAGTATATTAATCTGCGCCGTTGCACTGCACCGTATGTGATCACTGACCAACCTACCGAACTAACCCTTTTCCTCGGGCGCCTGACCTGTCCCCTTCTCAGCCTTCGTTCCATCTTCCCACCGCCCATCACCCATCATCTCCCGCAACAAGCCTCTCTTCCTTCCCCTATCACTTTCACCTTTCCCGAGGATCGTCAGTTCAATTTTCATCGTTTGCTGATCCTCTTTTGATTAAAGATGGCTGAGATCCGTCGCAAGCTCGTTATCGTTGGCGATGGTGCCTGCGGTAAGACCTGTCTGTTGATGTAAGTTTCCCTTCTTGATTGACACTCCGACCTGGTCGGAAAAGAAATGAGCTTCGGAACTGATCTTATTCTCTTCGATAGTGTCTTCTCCAAGGGCACCTTCCCTGAGGTTAGCTGCCCCCTCCCTCATCGACTGCCATCCGGAACAACACTCGCCCCCTCGTGATCGAAAGCCGAGATCTGGGAGCCGAACCCGATGGACATCAAATTAACTGATCTCTTTCTTAGGTCTACGTCCCCACCGTCTTCGAGAACTACGTCGCCGATGTCGAGGTTGATAACAAGCACGTTGAACTCGCTCTTTGGGATACTGCTGGTCAGGAAGATTATGACCGTCTCCGCCCTCTTTCCTACCCCGACTCCCACGTTATCTTGATCTGTTTCGCTGTCGACTCTCCCGATTCTCTTGACAACGTCCAGGAGAAGGTGAGTCTCTAATCCCGACCGACATCTTTTCCTCTTTCAATAAGGAGGTGAATCCGGAGCATATCGACTGACCATACCTCTAGTGGATTTCCGAAGTTCTTCACTTCTGCCAGGGTCTTCCCATCATCCTGGTCGGCTGCAAGATGGATCTTCGTCACGACCCCAAGACTAACGAAGAGCTGAACAAGACTTCTCAGAAGCCCGTCAGCCCCGAACAGGTAAGTGCCCTTGTTACTTTCTCTCACAACGTACCCACCCAGCATCCGGGCCGAATCTAACGTACTACTAGGGTGAGGAGGTTCGCAAGAAGATCGGTGCCTACAAGTACCTTGAGTGCTCTGCACGAACCAACGAGGGTGTCCGTGAGGTCTTTGAGGCCGCCACCCGGGCCGCGCTCTTGACCAAGACTCACAAGAGCAAGAAGAAGTGCACCATCCTGTAAACTAGTTTTACCTCCTTCGTGAAGGGTCTGTTTCATGCGGAGATTATATGAACGGATAAGCGTCTCGACTATTTGGTTGTTTTCTTTTACTCAGAAGGGGTCTTCCGTTGGCGTGTTCCGATATGTGCCTGGATGCGATTGTGGATAATGTTCAATCACGGGCACATGAGGGTTATGGGATTATCTGGCTATGCAGTTGGTCGACTTTCTGATTTTGCCGACGTTGTTCTATTTTTTCTATTTTCTTATTTCTAGGGAGGCGTTGTCTTCATAACCTCGTGGGTTTTTTCTTCTCTTTTTCCAGCTCTCCATAGCGCCTACGGGGCAGTTTTCTGATCACCATGGCAAGACACTCGGAACAGATTGCCCCGTTTTGCTGGCAAGAGAACAACAAACGGTCATGGCTACCCCGGAGTCGGTGCATGATTGCAGACGGAGCAATTGAGGATGGCGTTTTTCCTGCGTGTGTCCACCAGCCCATCAAGCGAATTCCCGGAGGGTTTGAAGCGAAGGAAGTCAGAAAAGCCGTGATGGGCACTCGTGCGATCCGATCTCGCTTCCTTGTTCCGGTTAGAAGAGAATGAATGGATCTGTCTTTGGCGCTTGGGCTCCTCTGCTGCTTCGTTTTGACCTCGAGGGCGCGCCTTTTGAACCGGAGGCGCGGTGACAATCTGAGAGTGAAGGGAATCCCCAAGTACGAACCACTCAGTTAGTATCTATTATAATCAATGCTCTTTTTTGTGTCACTTGCAGTTGCTCTGTTTCATGGCAGGTCCAGGGAGGTGTCGCTTCCTGAGGCCATCCTTCATACATATACCTAGATACATACGAGGATACTTTAACTACTGGATACAGACAGACATGTCTGCATACCTGCATGTTTTACATATATCCAGACCGGCATGAACGTGAATGATTATCGCGAATGCCGAGGTGGTTTCTCTCCATCCTATGGCGCGAGAGCACTAGCGATAAGAATCGATAACTACTTAGATTCGATTTTCTTAGGTTATTAAATTAATCCAACACCACATGCCAAAAACAGGAAATAGAAAACCCAAATGAAGGTAGTATCTCCGTCCATACTTCCGTTCCGCTGCCGCGAGTCCAGAAAGCTGATCGGTTAGTTATTGATAGTAGCGCTATTGATAGTAACAATGACCACCTACTTCGGAAGTACTCAGTAGCATTACTAGATCCTAGGCACTTGGTAACTATAGGTAATAGGCTCGGTAATAAAGATTTAAAATAATGCCACCGGAGTGGGAATCCGACCGCAGCGGGGATCCCCGTTTCTAATTTCGACTCTTTCATATGCTAACAAATTAGATCGGTATTTGGCTTGATCGGTCAACTCCTACCTACCTAGGTAGCTACCTATTTTTATATGGGAACTTGAGTGGCTGTTGTTTGGTTGATACTACCTTAAGTAGTGCCTAGGGGATATATGTACATACATAGGTAGTTATTATTGGTCTTAGGGTTGAGGTTATCTGAAGGAGGGAGGAAATTGAGGTGGACTAGACTAGGCAGGAAGATACAGGGGTGGATTTTAGGGACATGTGTTCAGGAGTATTTACTGTTAGGCAACATGGTATGGATTCTAGTGGAGGATGATAATAACAATCATTGAGAGTATGAGGTATTCAGGGGGTTCATTCACCTGTGTATTACTACCTACCTACCGGTACCTATAGATGTATCTGGGTTTACTTCGATTACTACTATACTCAACAGTGGCTATCCACGAGTTAATAACATGTAATGTATTTTGCAAATAATCCAAACCGCCTGCAATAAGATCGTTCATCTATTCAGGCTCAGTAAATTCTCAATGTATCGTCTCGCATCCAGTCCCAGTCCCTCCACCAGCTTGCCAGGGCCGGTGTCTGCCCGTGACGAGGCAAGTCCCGGCGACGTCGCCCCGCCCAGATCCCTGAAGAATCGGGATCCGCTGCCACTGCGTCCATGCGAGACCGAGGGAACGTGGTCGCTCGCTTTACGGATGAGGAATGCTTCCTGGCAGGCGTCCCCGCTGCCATCAAGACTTTGCGTCTCCTGGACGGCGTCGCCGTCGTCGTCGTGGTCGCTGCTACCGCTGCCTGAGCCGGGAAACCGCACCCAGACAATCCACCAGCCGCGACTGGTCTTACACGTTCTCTCTACCTCTAGGGCCCGGGATCGGGTCTCGACGTACGTGCTGAGGAGTCGGTGGTGGATGTTCAGGCTTTCCACTCGGGACCAAGGCGTTGTGTTGGGGTCGCGATGTTCGGGGGGATGAGCGCCTAGATCGGGGATGTTGGGGATCGAGGTACGGACGGTCAGGTTAGAGGGATCATAGACAAGGTCGTAGACGGATTGGTTCTTCGTGATGAAGCGTCGGTTGACGTCGAACGCACTTTCCGACATGGAAATCCGGGCGGCCGCATTCGCCGGCGATGTGGAGTTGACGAGCGTCTTGTGGAGGGGGGTGAGCTGGTGGTGAATGCTTTGGTAGAGAGAGGGGTCCGCTAGGGAGGGGGCCTCCGGGTGAAAGAGGAATGTGTACATGAACGGTTGGTGCTGGGTTCTGGTGTTAGACGTGGCGTTATAGGACCCCTGGATGTTCCTGGTGGGACTTACTACATAGACCACTACTCGCAGTTTCGTAGGGCCTGGGCGCTGTTCATCTGCGGGGGCGTTTTCGCGCGGACCTGCCATATGTAAATTCAATGTTCGTTGGATGATCGTCTCTTCTGAATCCCCTGGTGATTTGTTCGCCTGGTTGGCGTCCTCCGAAGAATGCGTGTTTGCAGTGGCTGGGTCCTTGTGCAGACCAATTAGGAACTTTCCTAGGTTCTTAGGTTTCGCAGTACCCTCGGTCCTGGATGACTCCCCGTCAGATATCGGCTGTGCACTTGCAGGGGAGGCCGTTTTTTTGTTTGCGCCGGTCGACCCATCTTCCTGCTTCAGGGCCTCGACGCGAGGATGCGGGCTAGGTGTGCCAGAAGAGGGCCCCCAAGCCGAGCCGTAGCCAAGTGTCAGGTATTTCACAAACGTCTCCGATTTGAAACCGATCCAATCCTTTCCACCTTCGCTCTGTGATGGAGAGCTCTCGCGACTGGCCTGAGACTCTGCCTCGGAGTCTCGCTGTTGTTGTTGTTGTTGTTGTTGCGGTGCGAGACCCTGGCCCGTAACCAGGGGACGAGGTATACCGGGAGAGAAACTAAAATCGGCGCTTGCATTATCAGAGGGGGCCCCGGGTTCATTGCTGTTCTTTGATGATCGACCTCGTGGCTTTCTGCGTCGCTTCCGACGTCGTGGCGAGCTTGGGTCATCGCCCACCCCGTAGGTGTCAGGGCCATATCGGTAGATCCATTCCATCCACTGAGAGACCCGCGCGACAGATCGCCTAGAAAGTGCACCCATCCCCGAAAAGATGATCCCATCCGATGGCCTTGGGTGGGTGTCTAAGCCAAGCCATCGCGTGTTGCTTTCGTCTCCATGGACAGCCCCCACCCTGTTTGTAGTCGCCTGGCCCTCGTTGGGCACCGATGGGTCGCCGAATCTTGAGATCATCAGATCTACGAGACCCTCTGTGCGGACCACGAAATCTTCAAACACCTCACGTTCTCCGCTCCCCCACTCTTCTTCGCCAACGCCGATGCCAAGCTCGCCGCCGGCGGAGAGCTTGATCCCGTTGTACATGTCCACGGCGGGGTTTCCGCTAAGAAGAACTTCCCAGCTCTTCGAAAATTTCCGCCAGTAGCCATCAAGGAGAGAGCAGAGCTCTGGCCTGCCCACGCGTTGGTACAATGCATCCAGTGTAAAGTCGTGGTGGAGTAGGAAGATGGAGTGAGCTCGGCGTATTTGCTGGATTAGCAGGTGCGGGGGGCACATCTCCCGCGATGAATACTGAACGGACGGCGAATCCGAGGCATCGCGCTGCGAAGAGGATCCGTTGGAAGCGTCGGTGGTGGGTAGACGAGTCAGGTCGATACACTGCAACGATCTCAGCGCCTGCTGTCATCACGATACTTTAGTGTTCACATGTAAGGACTTACGGCCAAGATCCACCAGTCCTTTTCCAATTCATGAAGTACAATGGTTTTCTTTTCCGTCTCTATATATTCCACCGGTTTGCCCTGCGAGAAGTTCCTGGAATATCTGTTCAGCGCAACTGTGGGCGCAGTTCGTTCAGGAGCGTTTCCCACCTGGCAAAGCTCACCATCCCCTGCGCTAGTCCTATCTGGCGCAACTTTTCATTCTGTTCGCCGTTCGATTCATTTTCATCGACCCCGGCCGCAAAGTCCTCGCGCCGTCGCAATCGAGCCGATCTGGAGGTATAAAAGACGATCTGGTCCTGGATGGTTTCGTCGGTCGGTCCGAGAAGGGGGTTGTAGATGGTAAGGTAGGAAAGCTGAGCAGGAACTACCGAAGTAAGGTCGTCCCCTGGCATCGCATCATTAGACTGTGAGCCACGGCTCACAGGGTATTCTCACGATCAACGCGAAGGTGCGGAGGTCTTGCGGAGGTCGGCCTGGGGTGTCGATAGCGGTGACATCACGTGGTTGGAGATTGCGGAGTCTCTTCCGCGTCGGCGAGGATGCGCGCTTTGGTCTAGACGTCACGATCGCTGTCCACGCCATGTTTCTTCTACGAGGACCCGGATCCCTCTGTTTTCGCAGAAACAATGGCATCTTTCTCCGGAATCTTACCCCTCGATTTATCACTACGAAATCCTACGCGCCCCTTCGCATTCTCTTTTGCGGATCGGACGACTTCAGTATAGCTTCCCTGAGAGCTCTCCACGAGGAGCATGTGAACCGACCGGATCGGATAGCGTCCATTGATGTCGCCTGTAGACCAGGAAAACGATTTGGAAGAGGACTGAAGAAAATACGCGAGGGTAATTGAACCGGTCTATTATGTGAAGTGTTGGCTGACAATGGGCTCCAATAGTCCCCGTCAAGGCCGCCGCAGAGCAATTGTCGCTTCCCATCCATGAAATTGATACATTCAAAGGCTGGAAAGTAGGTGGTGTGCTACCCTCGACACAAGAAATCGCTACTCACACCACTGCCTAGCTGCCTATGTCGCATGGAGATCCCATCAACTTGATAGTAGCTGTTTCATTTGGGTTATTCGTGCCACCGCGCCTCCTTAACGAGGCGCGTTACGGGGGACTGAATGTTCACCCTTCATTACTCCCTGAGTAGGTTTCATTATCAATCGCCTCGAAAAGTTTGTTTGTGTCTGACCGTGCGCAACTATAGTTTCCGGGGCCCTGCACCGCTGCACCATACACTCCTGGCTGGGAGAACCAGAACTGGCGTTACCCTCCAGACCTTAGATCCTGTGGCATTCGATCATGGCGTGATTCTCGACCAGACGCCTTCGCCCGGATTCGAAATACCCGAAGATTGCACCGTCCCGAATCTCTTGGAAATCGTGACCCCAAAGGCGGCCAACATTCTCGTGGATGGCATTAGGAAGGGACTCTTCGTGCAGCCACTGCAGGATGCCGGCTGGCGTCAGTCTGGTTCAGATGAACCCCTGCTCCGTGCAGGCAAGATACTACCAGAAGACCGTCATATCGACTGGGCCAACTGGACCTGGGCAGAGATCAGCAGACGTAACCGCGTGGTGGGTCCCCTCTGGAGTAATGCTCTGGTGGCCAGCGGCGATTCTACTGGTGTGGAACCTCTGCGGCAACGACGAGTGATCTTCACGGAGATCGAAAAAGTTGAACCAACTCCAGACCCTCACACATATGGAGTTGTGCCCGGATTGCCTTTTGTAGATGGCATTTCTCCATTCGAGCCTCGTCAGGGCAAAGGCCTCTACGTTTTCACCCAGGATGGGATTCTGTTGCGCGTGCACCAGATGAAGGTGGAAGGAGAGCCAAATGCAGATGCTCTCACAGCTGCGCTTAAGGCTCGCATGGTTGGAGATCGAACATTCTCATCGGGTGCCTCCCAATATAAATCCTTCTACGAATCTCTACGATAAACCCAAAACGCATATCATCCCAGGGACCAACCATTCCTGATCACCACTAATATCATGTTACTAAAATGTTACATTGTCTTCTGCCAATTGGTGTCAAGGAGTTTGTTTCAGCTTTCTAGGGCATTGGATCATTTAATAGCGGCGCCGGAATCTGAAGAATTAGTATCACCTTAGACGACAGTGTCTGGAAGACCATGGACGACTCACCGATTTGGATGGACTGTCCCGTCATAGACGAGTTCTGGGCGAGCATCACGTACGCATTGGCAGTGTCCTCAACGTCAACCTAGCAACCTCAACGTTAGCATGATGGATTTTACAGGGAGATCAGGATTCTGACCACTCGATTGAGAACTGCCTTCTCCTTGTAGCGCTCGACACTCTCACGAGGGAAACGTTGACCCTGAAAAAATATTAGCTTTTCGATTTCTATGGACGGTACCGGCATTCTTACCCATTCGGTGAGTAGAAGACCAGGCAGAACCGCGTTGACCCGGACTTTGTTGCCTTGTGTCTGCGCAAGACACTTCATGAGGTGCAGCCCTGGGTACTCTGATTTAGCTCTGCCTGACATGCTTGGTATTAGGCTATCAGATTTGGAAGATCTTACCTGCTGCTTTGGTCACGGAGTATGGCAAGCTACTCCCCATAGCCGAGACAGCCTGACAACGGAGATGATGAGCGGATTGTCTCCCGGCCTTTCTGGGGTTGGTCACTTACCGCAGTCGAGGAGGTGATCAGAAACACACCACCCTCGGGATTTTCGTTAAACGTGGGAAGGGCTTCCTTGAAAAGCCACAGATTACTCTTGACATTGGTAGACCAGCACTGGTATTGGACTGATTAGCCGGTAACTTTATACCAACCTGTCGAGGGATTTGCATACCCTGTCCCAGTCTTCATCGGTTGTGGCATCTAGATCTGCAAATTGCGTGATTCTTGTCCAACCCTGTGCCAACATTGATTAATCTTGACTATGTCCAGAGACCCTTTTCTGGTACTTACGGCATTCGACACAACGATATCCAGACCCCCCAACTGCTCTATGGTGGTTTTGACAGCCCTCCTACAGTCACTCTGGAGACTTGCATCCTAAAATTCACCCGAATACATGAGCTATCTCCTGTCACTTTGGTCACTGCGATATTCCTTCGAAGAAACCTACAGCCTGGATGGTAATGGCCTTGACGTTGTACTGAGCCTGCAGGTCTGATGCCAGCTTTTCGGCAGCATCGTTGCTCGAAACGTAGTTGATGGCGACGTTACACCCTTCCGCAGCGAATTTCTGGGCTACGACGGCGCCCAATCCCCTGACGATCGATTAATGCCACATAGTGTATACAGGAAGTGGATGGTTTGGATACCGAGAGCTAGCAGTGATTAGGGCATTGCGATTGCGCAGAGAGTACGTCATGATTGTATGTGATAACAGGGGACTTGTGATGACGAAGCTAGATCGAGAGCTATTTTGGACTCGAGAATGTAAGCTGTAAGAGAGAGAGAGAGAGAGAGAGAGAGAGAGAGAGAGAAAGAGAGGGTAGGACCGAGTTCCCAGTAATGAGGAGAAGACCGGCCAACCCCACTCGGAACGCTCTGACTTGCTTGTGATTGTGATTAGTCGATCCGACATCCATGTCAAATCCTTTGTACATTGACAACGCATCGATGTCAGGAGTCATAGATTCATGGATTCATGGAAGATCTACAAATATATATCATACTGTACAGGATAATGATGACGACCGATCGGTCTCTGGCGCAGTCCACTAGTAAGCAAACACTGGGTGACTATTGTTTGTCATTCCACAAGAGTGCCAATATACTCTGTCGGCCTCATTCCCTTCCACGCCCGCTTCCCTTCCAACGCTGGCCATTGGACGAGGAATCGATCGGCGAAAGGAAGGAGTAGCTTGCCCGAGAGACTCAAGCTGGTCACTCGCGCCCAGGACTCTACAAAGATCGTACGAAGCTGGAAACTGTCCCGCATTAGCAGTCGGTTGCCCGGTGCTCGGTCAGCTGCATCGGTGACACGCAGCCGGTTCCCGTGCGTGAAGCAGGCCACTAGAGAATGATACAGTCGGAGGAGTCTAGCGGCCAGGATGACGCAGACCCCCGTGGCAGGACCGTTAGTGAGGATGAGATCCGGATACGGGGAGGCCAGCAAGGGAGACAGGGGAGGTTGATCGGGATGACGCCCGCACAACACGAGAAGACAGGCGTAGAAGCATTGCAAGGTGGATAAGGGAGCTGTCACGTAGGACTGGTGCACGCGACGCGCGCGTGGCACTGTCACGATGGTATACGATGCGGCGAGTCCGAGGTAATCGGTTTCGAACCGAGTCGCCGCTCGAGCACTGAAATCATCCCCTGAGCTCACCACGTAGGTGCGATACGTATACTGCGACGGATCGAGCTTCATGCGCCGGAGCATAGAAAACATCTCGGCGGTGTGTCCGCCGCTGCCTAGGACGACTAGAAGATGGGTTGGGGTTTGACGGACGCGCCATTGGGGGACGACCGAGGAGAGAGCAGTGGGGAGGACGTAAAGGGTAAGCTGGGAAGATGATACGGTTAGTCTCGGCCTCGTTCAATGCTGGATGGACAAGACGAACAAAAAAAACTTACTAGCATGACGAGACTACCCAGGCCGCCGAGCAACACCGCCAGAGACAGAGGGGCGAGTGGGAGCGGAGATGTCGCCATAGCGCCGGGAGACTTTCCCAAAGACTGGTTAGAGGGGCAGCAGAGGAATTGGGATTGAAGTCGGACGATAGTGCGCTCCTGGAGAGAGAGAAAGAAAAGAGAAGAAGAATGACAGAGGGATGGGATCAAAAGAAGGCGCGGGTGACGGCACGTGGTCCGTGCAGCTCGGCGATTATTTTCTGGGTTGGCTTAACTCCTTCGCCATCAACAACAATTCACCTCTGCCATGTCCCTTTGCTCTTGGCCTTGAAATGGCTCCTCTTTTCGCCAAGCGTTTGAATTGCTTCTACTGTGGGCGTCGATCTGCTCAGACCGATCGCGACTCTGTCCGCAAATGGCGTTGCGCCCACTGCGAAGCCGTCAACTATCTAGATGAAGTAGGTCGCCTTCCTCCCCCCTCCGAGTGGCCCGACGGTTCTCATCTGTTAATCACTCTGTAGAAAGGAGAGATCACAGATCCCCCCGCTACCGAAACGAATCCCAATGTATACGGGCCTGGCGCACCAGATCCCCCGTTCGAGTCCGCCGACCTGACGGGGTCCGGCCTATTCTGTTCCCACTGTGTCCGCAATCAACATCTGTTTACGAGTGGCTTGGCCTCCTACTTCCCCGCTGCTGACGACCCCGAATACGGTGCCTATGAGCGAGAATACCCGAAATTCCGAAAGAACCTTGAAGAGCGGTATCCGCAAGTGTGTGTTAGATGCGAGCCTCGAGTCAGACAGCGCATCCGCCAGACGGGGTATGAGGCGAAATCTGACCACCTCCGACGGATGATGGAACGTAGCAAAGAGGGGAGGGCCGCAAGACAGGCTCGCAACTGGAACTGGCGGAGTCTGTTGGTATTCGCGGGCGCCATAGGCTCCTGGACTAGTATTGCTGGTCAACTTTCCTGGGACCTGTGGAGTGCTCTGGCGGTCGCCGATGGTGACTCGCTGCGGGATCCGGACGCGTCTGGCGAGTCGTCGCCATCAGTACTTACCTGTGCTTCGCAGGCGCTATGGACGCGTCAATTACCGAGTGACTGCATGGCCGACCTAGCGCCTTACGCCGGCTTGTCTCTTGTTGCGGGCATTCTCTCGTTGTGGTATAACCCGAAACTGCGACTGAAGGTCGAAGGGCGAGGGGGCCGCTTTGTGGGTCTTGGCGAGTACTACAAGGTACAGCTGATAGTTATGGTGGTGCGATGCGTCTTCTGGGGTGTACTCAGAGATCCCTCGTCGAGCGGTCTCGATCCGTCGCTACCATCCGCCCTTCACTGGTTTATGATTCTGTTTACCGTCTTGGTACGTCCCTCCCAGTCTGACACTTTAACTCAGTCCTAACCGGAACGCAGTCCGTTGTCATCTCCCGGCGCATTGTGCAGTACGATACTAGGCCGCTGGTGTCATGGAATGATCTCACGCCCGCACCCACTCCACAGCGCAAAGTCGACGCGTCTCCTCTACCGGGTAGCAGCAGCAAGGTGTCGTCTGTGACTCCAAATGGAGGCTTATTCCAGACTACGCCGCGGTTTCCTCTTGAGAAATTGGCAACTCCGCAGCCTACTCCCCAGAGGGAACCAGCTATACCCACTCCGCCTCCGGAGGGAGATGATATGGACTGGACTCCTTCGGTGCAACATAACATCAGACCGGCGGTTAGCGTCCAGTCAAAAGATCCAAGCTCCGTCCTTGATGGTCCAATGCCTTTCTACGGGACACTACCTGCTGCCCCTCAGCCTCCTTCATGGACGCTGCGGACCCAACCGGCCCAGCGCCAGAAGCCTCTTGAACAAATCGTCGCACCCAACCCCTTCCACCGCACACCCACACAAGCGTCCAAATCGTGGCAGCGCGACAATGAACCCGCCGACAACGTATTTGCCCCACCAAAGTTCTTCCCCATGAGTGACCATGTTGCATCAACCGGACTAGAGAACCTATTCGATCGCACTTTCACCATCAAATCCCCGGAAGACGAGGACGGTGACGGCTGGCAATCGCGCCCGGAAGTGGCAGATACACGGCCTCAAGCTACGACAGACCTCAAGGGCTATTTCATCGTTCAGTATCTTCGATTCGGATTGCTGCTGGCTTCAATTGCGTCATGGCTGCTCTCACAGCACGAGCTGATCGCGGTGCCTGGGAACTATATTGAAGTTGGTTCACTTGGCAGCGCAAGTCTTCTCGCCGGGTTTGCGCTGCTGGAGGTTTTGAAGCAGCCAATCGTGCAATGGAACGGCATGGAGATTCTCGTTTATTTCGCCGAACTCGTGGCGGCTGTTCACTTGGGTGGAAACCTCCCCCGCGTCTCCTTCGAACGCCATTACTTCGACCGGTATGGCAAGCTACTCCTGATCTTTATGGCCGTACAGGAGGCGCTGGGTCTGCTTTCTCTCTATCAGCTCGCGGCCAGAAACTCAGGGTCCCAAGCGCCGACCCAGAACAGCCCGCCTACGTCGACCGAGACCTCACACGCTGGCCAACCACCGCGCAGTCCGGCTCTGATAGAGAATGGCAACGGCCTACGTTCTCCTTCAGTTACTTCACCGTCGTCTGTACCACCTCTGTCCTTTTCTTCCACTTTGAACTCCAGCTTCAACCAACCCGTTGAGGTTCAACAACGATCCGCCTTTGCACCGCTCAATGGTGGGTTCGGTAGCGGATTCAACAGGGATCACAGCTTCAGTCTGAACAGCTTGAAGGACAACGAGTCCGATACTTCGGACGCATTCGATCGAGACTCCGACACCGAGACCACCGCCACCGCCACCACCACGGCTACCAGCAATACCATCCGGAACATCCGATATGGACGGAACAACGTCGACAACACCTTTTCACCCCGAAAGTCCGAACTTGGCTCCGGGATCGGGGGCCTGAGTCTCGAGGACAACCCTCGCCGAATGACCCGCAGTCAGACGCAGCGGCTCCAGGGCCGTCGAACTCCAGCGAGGGCCTTTGGTCGAAGTTGATGACCTGAACTCCCGCTGTCTACGTTCTTTTTGTGATTCTTTTCTTGTTCCAGTTATGTATACCGTGTCTCGACACTGAAAGATTGTCTACACGCCTGTTTCCCTACTTTTCCCCCACCGCGATTTATTAGCACTAAGGAGCCGAGCCAATTGGCTGTGTGTTTGGATAAGCGATATTATTCGTTCGTATTCTTTTCTTGTCTTTCAGATTCGTCGTTTTCTCGTTTCTGCTCTTTATTCTAGGGCCCTTTTGATCCTGTACTTGATAGTTCGTGTCTGTCATTGTCATCTGTCTTCATCAGTTTCTGTCTCGTTTGTTTCCTTGCATCATGGCGGTTGATTAGCGTTCATTCTTACATTCGTCTTTATTTGTTTATTCAGGCCTGTGTCTGTTCTTGACGCGATATGGATGGATGGGTGTACAAACATACATACATACCTAACCTCTTCGAATATGATTTACGACCTTCCTTGACTTCTTAGAATGAATTGGATAGAAATGCTAGGGGTTTTAGCTTGATTCTTTATCGTTTATTTATCATCTTGGGTTTTCCATTCTTATATTGTTGATTTTTTAATGTTTCATCTAAGAACAGAATGTATGAGGATCATGTGTTATCTAATGACCATAATCGCGATCGAACATGCCCCCTTCGCTAGAAACATAACCAAAAATCAAGAAAAATGAGCCTATGGTCGGAAATTCATGTTAATATCATAAGATAAAATCAAAAATGCCAATCAACCTCTTCCCCCTGTCCCCTACCATATATATAAAAAACCGTAAAACAGAAACCAAACAAAGCGAATAAGTCCGACAGATCAAGTGAAGAATAATTTTTCTTTAAACCGACTCCATCCTTGTCTCCGTCGTCCTATGGCCCGCTTTGCTACTTCCTCCTTCTGACATGTTTCTCTCCGCGTCGGCGGTCTTGTCCACCAGGGTCGTGACACCGAAGAGTTCGTCCATCCTTTCGAGGGCGAGACCTATAAAAAGAGAGAAGTTTGGTTAGCTGGGCATGATATATAGAGTGAAGGAGACTGGGGAACAAGTACCTTTGGTTTCGGGAATGACGAACCAGACGAAGACGCCCATCGACAGACAGAAGCATGAGAAGATGATGTATGTACTAGAGCAAATGAATTAGTGTTCTATATCAACGATGGAGCCTGGGAGAGGAGAACGTACCCGTAACCGTTCGCGCCGACAGTGGCCAACATGTTAGGTACGGCTCTGGCAACCACGAAGTTGAACAGCCACTGAGTTGCGGCGGCGAAGGAGACATTGAGGCCTCTCAGGCGGGCCGTCGGAATCTCCGACACGTAGATCCAGCAGACCGGACCCCATCCGAACTGGAAGGTAGCGGCGAAGAGGAAGATGCAGACGAGGGCGACGTAGCCGGCAGGGATGACGGGGGCGCCTTCCTTAGGGGGAGCGATCCGGATGTACAGGCCAATGTAGAGCATGGTGAGACCCTGGACGGCGGAAGTCCACAGCAGAGAGCGACGACGACCGAGCGAGTCGGCGACGAACACAAGGAAAATAGCGCAGCCGACCACCTTGACGATGCCGTAGACACCAGTAGCGAAAAGACCGGTGGCATTCCCGGTGATTCCCAAATTCTTGAAGATCTGAGGTGCGTAGTAGTTGATCGCGTTGGTACCGGTCATCTGCTGGCAGATCATCAGGAAGATACTGATCATCGCACGCTTACGGTTTCCGGGAATCAACCACATCTCCTTCATGAGGTCCATGAACCCGGAACCGCCGACCAGATTCCGTTCGTGTTCCAGCTGCTGCTGAATTTCCTGGAATTCATTCTCAACGTACGGGTGGGTGGAGGGCAGGTTCCGCACACGGGAGAGGGTCTTCCGGGCGTCTTCCCAGCGATCTTGTTTGGCGAGCCACCGAGGCGATTCATTGCAGAGCAGCATGCCAACGAAAAGTAAGATGGCTGGTAGCGCCTGCATGGCCAGCGGGACCATGTACTGGGCGGTACCGTCGATATGCAGGACAGACCCGTAGTTTATCCAGAAGGCAAGCATAATACCGAGTGTGATAAAAAGCTGGTACAGACCAGTCAAGCCGCCACGGATAGCACGGGGGGCGTTCTCGGAGACGTAGAGAGGGTTGACCATGGAGGCAACTCCGACACCGAAACCGGTTATCAGCCTGGACGGGTTGATTATCACTATTAGCCACGACTGAACGATACCGCGGGACGGATGATGGTATATGAAGGGAGCACGACATACCGCCCAATATACATGGCCTCGAGATGCCCCGAGGCCGCGACCTGCATGATGACACCGATCATGGCAAGAAATGAAGCCGTGATCAAGCCAAGCCTGCGACCCCATTTATCGGCCACGACAGAGGCGGCCAAGGCGCCGAAGAAGCACCCTGCTTGTAGGGTGGAGACGATGTTGGCGGACAAATTGGCCGCCGCGACGTCGTCGATATCTTCGAGACCGTATTTCCTATTTGCGGGGTTGGTATTCTCGATCATCGGCGGCTTGAGGATCCAGAAGGTTGACTTACGCTTTGAAAGGGTCCATCGTCAGGACACCTCCAATGATACCGGTCTCCATACCGAAAAGCATTCCACCGAAGCATGCCTGGAAGGGGGTTAGTTCACAGGCCTGATTGGGGCCATAGGAGAAAGAAAAAGCAACGAGCGTGGAAAACCGACCGAGCATGCAAGCAGGTAGACTCTCCACCCGTAGATCTCCTTGGGATCCGATTGCATCGCGTCATTGTGGACGAGTCTCTTTAAGATGGCGGACATCTTGTCGGGATATTCTGGGGGGTCTCTGATATGAAGGCCCGTGTAGAGAAGACACTCAATCAATCAGTCAAGAAAAACAGTTGATCAGGCGGGTTGCAATAGTCTCATATAAGAGTCTAGAAGAGAGATCGACCACCGCGCATGCCTACTTGACGAGTTCTCCACTTCAGCTGATTAGCACCGGACGTATGGCGGGAAAGAGGATAAATTATAAGCATGAATTTGAGAATTATATTAAAAGCCCGATAGATAACCAAGGTCGTATCGCCATCGGTTTCAACCAACGGCTATTACCTCTCAGCAATAGCCGGGACGACGGAGAAACAAGGCGAGAAAGAGGTGAAATGGATTCCACGAATCCCTGGACATGGATGGCAGCGCCCCCCATGCCATGGGATGGACAGATTCGCGGAGGGGAAAGGCAAGGGAGGATCAGATCCCGTCTGGGCAGCGTCGCACTGTGCCTCGTGCAGCGCTGGGATAGAGTTAGCGCGACGAATGGGATGACGAGACGCTAAATGAGCTGGTCAGCAACTAGTGATTGCGGGGGAAAGACCCCGAGAGATGATCTGCGGGGAGAACCAGTCGTATTCATGATGGGTGATGGATGGGAGAAGAAGGCAAGGAAAGAGGGAGAGAGAGGAGAGAGAATTTACCCCGACTTGGCAGGTCTGCTGATATCGTCAACCCTAATAAAATCGCCCTCTTGCCATGGCTCAGGATTCCCCATGGCTCGCAATTTCCCACAAATTAGATGGCATCATACATCTGGTTTCTAGTTCTTCGGTAGAGATACACTATCATCCCCCTCCGTTCAGAGCATTGGCAAAAAGCCACCCTCTCGAAGACCCAACGACCCATTTCCTTCTTTATCCGACCGTCATCTGCTGTGCCAACCATTGGGGAATGACTGGTGGCTTGTTCCATCCCTCTTGCCATCTGTTCGTGTTCGTGTCCTTCTCTTTTTCCGGCATGGCGAACACCGCGCTCACGAACCAGCTTTCAGTCCCTGACGTCAGATCGGCTCTCAACGAAGGGAGCAACGTTCGACCATGAAGGAGATTCGAGTTGGGATCGGCCAATACGATTCGTCCGGCTCTTTCTACATGGGTCTGGAGCTCGACGATTCCAACGGCCCCGGCTGACGAGACCGCGAGGGCCCGTCGCGACTCGTGGAGGGTTCCTTCCTCGGACTGTTCGGTGAATGGCCCCAGGATGCGACCATTGTCCTTGCGACAACCATAAATCGCGAACGCGCCTTCTGAAGTCTGGAGTGCTCTCCCCGTGTGTACGCGATGGGCTCGAATATGCCAGTTCTCGCTATCGTCGGACGGCGGAATCAGGAACGTCTCCACCTCCACGTCCGGCCAGGGCTTCCACTCCGAGACGAGAATGGGTACATCGCCCCGCCATTCAATGCGAG
The DNA here is from genome assembly GCF_023601865.1 of Aspergillus affinis. NCBI lineage: Eukaryota > Fungi > Ascomycota > Eurotiomycetes > Eurotiales > Aspergillaceae > Aspergillus > Aspergillus affinis. The sequence continues at coordinate 167,886 of NW_026515855.1, forward strand.
CATTCAGCGCAAGTCGCCTGGTTTGCCAAATATCGCCGCCGTCCTCGGACAGGGCGAGCATACTGTCGGGCGCGTGCTGTTCCAGCTGATACCCACCGGTGGGCACGGAGTATCCGAACGATGCGCTGTAGGCGAACTTGCCGTACTTGGCTTGCGTCGCTTTCAGGGCATAGTGGCAGGCCTGCCCCGAGGAAAGCAAGAAGGAGTGTCCCCCGCGATGCACTACAATGTGCTTGGGATACTCCAGAGCTGCAATGGCCGGAAGGGAGGCACTGGGGTACGGTTCTTCCTGGGCGGTCCAAAATGGATGCGATTCGGGGAGGACGAGAGGCACGAAAGACAAGCAGCACCAGTATGGCGAGCCCGGGGAGTTGTAGTTCTCGGTCAGATACATATTCGCGTAGGAGTAGCCGAGATTTAGGGTGCCGTCACCGTTGAAAATGTCTCTTTGGGTCGCCCACCAGCGAAAGTGTCGCAGCAGCAGACCTTTGACCACGCCCCAGGCCAGCGGAGCAGGGAGCTCGACGTCCGCGAACCCAAGCGCACCCCAGAACCCAGCCATGGCAAAGCGGTATGTCATCGATCGTCCGAAAGGGATCGCACTGCCTGTGAATGGGAAGGTTGGATCAGTCCCCGGCATCACACACCGACTGCTATTGCGAGAGCGGAGAAAACTCACCGTCCGGGTCAAAGTAATGCACGAAATCTTGGGCAAATTGCCTGGCACGCTCCTTGTACCTCTCAGCTCGCGGTTGGTCAAAATCCGCCGCCAATTTGGCATACAGCAGTTGCAAGAACTGAATGGCAAACGAGCCCGAGTAGTAGTCCATCTGGTGATGGCTCTTGGGGCCGTCGTTGCTCCAACCACCTCCCACGTGGAAAGTGTCCAAGTGATCCATGTCTGCTTCAATGCGTGCAAGAGAGTATGGTGCGCCGTTCCTCCGGAGACCCAGATTGGCGAAGACTCGGAACCACAGCCTGTCCGTGTCGAGTTGATGGTATCGTGAGCCTCATCGCAAGAACAAACGCCCAACCAATGACGGACGCAACGTACCAGTTTGTATTCGGCATCTCCTTATCATTAATACTGGCCAGCCAGTTCGTAACATTCTCCCTCTGCTGCTCCGTCAAGGGATCCCAAAACTCATGAGGCGCCACCGCGAGAGTAAATCCGATGGGACACATTTCCACCATGCGCTGGTCGGAATCCTCGATCGTCCCCCAGAACTCGGGGCTCTGTGGATCTGTGCCATTGATGAAGCCCTCCCGCCAGCGCGCTGCCTCTGCGTATTGGTATCCTCCTCCCAGTAGGGCAGCTAGCCCCCAAAGAGGGCGCGCAAAGCCCTCGATCTGGGCGCCGCCTTCGTCGAATCGAGTGGTTGAGGTCCCGATCTTCACGCGACTACCTCCGGGGGTGAAGTGGGGGACTAGAGGGTCTAAAAATGCCTGGCAGGCATTCTGGAAGTCACTGCGAGAGCGAAAGGGAGATTGACTGAACGCGTGAGCGCGAGTCTTTCCGTTGGCGCGAACAGACATGGTTTGCGACGTGAACGGCAACTTGATCCCCCAGGAGACCGATCGACAGGCGCATGTATATATACCAAACCGCCGATCGATCCTGCTCGAGTCTAATCGAGTGAGGGGAAATTCCAAATCGGAATGAAGTCCGACATGCTCGGCATCACATCTCCTTCGATGTGCTCTCTGGCGATTGGTGGAATGGACAGGAGGCAATTTTGCCGTGAACGAGAAAGGACCCTGGGGCGACGATTATCTGCCCCTCCAGCCGGCATGCATCAGTAGCGTGGTTATTAAAATGTCGAAATTTACCCGACAGTCTGTTGGATTGTCGTGCTAGCTACAGCTTGACAGGCTATATACATGGGAGTGATCAATTGACCTGGAGACATTTGACCTGGTAGCGATGAGTGCCCGACCCGACTTCCACACCCTCCTTCTTTTTGCCATTCGACCCCGGGAGCACGACGGTGGCTCGTGTGTTGGGTGGAACTTGTGCCACCAGATGGAAATCGCTTCCGTTGCAGTTTTGCCCCGGACGATCATCCAACCACCACTTGGTGGAGGCCAGGCCGTACGGCGTCTGCAATCTGGCGGACGCTCTGCGCAGCTCACCACCGGGAACTGGCTCGATATTGATCTTCTTGTACCCCGGTTCGGCAGGGTTGAGACCTCCGATGATCGAATGGATCCAACTGGCAACGGAACCAACGGCATAATGGTTGAATGAGGTCATCTCGCCGGGGTTGACGGTGCCGTTAGGCAGCATGCTGTCCCAACGTTCCCAGGTGGTCGTGGCATTCATCACGACCTGATAGAGCCACGAGGGGGTTTCCTTCTGCAGCAACATCTGATAGAAAGTATCCGACGCACCGTATTTCGACAATGCATGACCGAGTAGATGCGTTCCGGCAAACCCAGTTCCAACTTTATAGTCGTTCTTCTGAATGATGTTCACCAGGCGCTCAAGGCCAGAATCATAGTGCTCGGGGCTAGAAAAGAGTTCGAAGAAAAGGGGCAAGGCGAGACCCGTCTGCGTTTCGTTCTCCATGACCCCACTCGAGGAAATCCACGCTTTTTGGAATTCCTTGGTGAGTTTAGTATGCTGCTCGGAGTATGTCGAGGCATTGTCGGCAAATGAAAGAGCGGAGGAGATGTTGGCAAGGAGCTCCGTGCTATGTAGCAGGTATGCGTCGGATACTAGGAACTTGTCTGTGGTGGCATCTCCGGGACTGTCAGCGGGCGCTTTGGGATCAAGCCAGTCCGCAAACTGGAAGGTTGAGCGATTCCAGAGTCCCACGTCATTTCGGGAGATGCCTTTGTCGACCCAGTCTTTGGCTGCCTGGTATTGCTCGCCGAGCATGATCTTATCCCCAAAGGCTTGGAAGAGATCCCAGGGGACGGTGACAATGCTATCGCCCCAGATGGAGGTCGGCGTTGCCGCCCCGAGAATGTTGGGAACGACAAAGGGCACAATGTCTAGGGTGGTCAGCACGCGCGATCTGATCCACGGACCGCAGGTGATCCTGGTATCACTCACCCGAGTTATTCTTTTGTTCCGAGTGGACGTCCTTCAGCCAGCCCCGGAGGAAGCCAGCCGTGTCATACAGGAAGTTTGCAGTGCGAGCAAAGGCGTGAATGTCACCGGTCCAGCCGAGTCTCTCATCACGCTGAGGACAGTCCGTCGGGATACTCAGGAAGTTCCCTCTCATGCCCCAGACGATGTTTTGATGAAGTTTGTTGATGAGTGGATTCGAACACTCGAAATGTCCGGTTCGCTCCATATCCGTATGCACGACAATAGCCGTAATGGAGTCTTCATTTATAGGAGTGGTGTCGGTCGGCCAACCGTCCACCTCAACGTAGCGGAAGCCATGGAAGGTGAACGACGGTTCCCATTCCTGCACTCCTTCGCCTGAGAGAATGAGGTGATCGGTGGCTTTCGCATCTCGTAACGGACGAGTTGCTACCTCCCCATCTTCCATGACTGCGCATCAAAGGTTAGCTTCGGCGTCACGGCGGTTGCTCCCTGTCATTGCTCAAGGAAGGCAAATCGAATAGGACGTACCTTCTGTATGCACAAACTTGATTGTTTGCCCGCTCGGTCCTTTGACCCGGACCCGCAACCATCCCACCAGATTTTGGCCAAAGTCCAGGACCATCTTGCCCGAGGCGCTCTTGAAAACGTTGACGAGTTTGTGCTCGTCGACTCGTCGAACCGGGGGAGCATCTGGTGAGGCCAATTTGCCCTTGTCAAATGAAACCTCGTGGACCCCACGCCAGCCGGTACTATTGGAGCCGGGACTAGACCATCCACTGCGCTCCAATCTCGAATCATATCTTTCACCGTCATAGATTTCAGAAGTGATAATGGGGCCGGTTCCTGATTTCCAAGTCTGGTCACTGCGGATATACTCCTTACTGCCATCCGCTTTGGTAACGACTAGCAAGCATAGCACTCCCAGGGTATCGCCATAGATATTACGGTGTCCTCCACTGAACCCCAAGCGACCGGCATACCAGCCTTCTCCGACAGTGACTCCGATTGTGTTTGCCCCGTGTCGCAAATGCTCGGTGACGTCATAGGTATTGTACTCATGGCGACTGGTGTAGGTTTGCCAACCGGGGGCCAGGACGTGGTCTCCCACCCGCTTTCCGTTGATTTGGGCTTCGTACAAGCCCAGAGCCGTGATATATAACCGAGCAGAATCTATTGATTCATCCAGCTTGAAGTCCTTTCGGAACAAGATCGGCCGGTGGGTTTGGTTGACTTCCGTAGGTCGATCGGACACGATGGCTGCAGCATCCTGCCAGTCTTCGGGACTGAGAAGACCTGGCTCAACAGTAAAGGAATGAGACCAAGCTGTGTTAGGCTGGTCGTCCTGCCCAGAAGATCGCACGCGCACAGTAGCCTCCTCGCCGGATTTCAATGGAGAACTGGGCCAAGGGACCAAGACAGAGTCGGAGGAGTCGAAATGGAAGGTATCAGGCTCCTGCCCTCTACGCTTGATTTCCAAGTCATAGGCACTCTGCTCCCAGTCGGACACGTTCCCTTGAAACCGCCAAGAGATCCGAGGAGCTGACTCGGCGATCCCGAGGGCTGTGCGATGATGCTCAAAGGAAACCTGAGAGATAGATAGAGCCATGATGGAGGATATTTGTGACTCCGCAACCTTCACCAACCGGGCTCCTGCAGAGATTCCGGATTTAAAGAGCCTTTTGCGAACGGCTCAGCATTCAAATACTCGTCCTGGGCCCCCTTCATTCGGCCTCCTCATCCGTTTGAACAAACGCGCCCCCGCATGTTGCAAATGACTCGTGGAGCCAAATGTCTCATCTCCTGTGGGTAGCTCGGTTCTCGTTGGATCTCAGCCCGAAGTCTGGCTTGGGCTCTTCCCGCGGCAGATGATCGCAATGTCATTTGGTCCAGTCGCAAGCGTTCTCGGGAAACGGGTGCCCATGATTTAAGGTCAATTAGGGCCAAATTGTGACGAATCCATTGCGGAGAACCCCAACTTCTGCATGCACCCCGCAAAGAACGCTACTTGCGGGGTTACTTCGGGTAATCCGAGTTGTCTTCTTGGCTGCCTTATACTGTAGATGTGTCCCTGCTTCCGGGGCATTCGGTGGTTTCCTCGGCGGTTCGATAGCCCGAGTCGTACTCGTATTTCGCACCGTATAGCCATGATTGAACCAGGTTGGTGCCTGCCTGGTAGATGGTGACTCCAAGGGTCCTCGTTAATTGATTCGTTTGTCTCGACCGGATCCATCGCTCGTCCTTGATTAAAGCAGGTTCCCTCAGATGTTTAATCATGACCATCACCAACTGCCGAACATCGACGAGGACATGAGACTCATCAAGCAGGTATCTAACACGTACTGCATCGCTAGCACTTGCAGTAACCATAATGTACATCAGGGCTGAGTATATAATACAGTTTCTATCTATCAATGCCTTCCATCCTAGAATACTTGAAAGACTATAAGCAGCCCAGCTTGCTCCCGATGAACTTCGACAGCTCTTTGACGGTGACTGCGTCCACTTCAGGGCTCAAGCGATCTAGTAAAATCTCATCCCAGTGTGTCTGCTGGATCTCGTGAAGCTTCCGGCCGTTCAAGGCCTCATGCACACGGCTTGCCTGTTGATCAGCCATCGTGGGATCTGACACGGTCGAGATGCAGCTTTCAATGATAGCGCCGTGTTTCAGGCGAAGGAATGCACGCGTCTGATGTGATGTAATTAGTGAGTCGCCAAGGAATCCCGGAGCGGAACTACTGGATGCCTTACCGCCGGCGGCAAAGAGACTGGCAGCGCTGGCCTCTCCCGAGGATCCTCCTCAATAGGGTAAGTAGAAAAGGTGAATTGGGGCGTTTGGGTGTATTTCCACTCCAATGACTACTCAGACGCCTGAGGTTAGCTATGATGCACAAGGCCACGCCAACGAGGACGCCTACCTTGAGCTCGTCAATTCCGGATTTGATCTTGGGTTCCCCGTAGCCCTGGGACTCTCCCACAGCTCCTGCGACCCAGTCCTCTCCCGCATATAGTTCCGGATCGTGGGCGTGGGCCCGCTGCGCACGGCGCAGGGCGTCCGGGTTGACCTCGTAAAGGGCTGCAAATTCCTTCATGACGCTGGTGATGATATTTTGGACTGAGAACGGGATCAACGCGTCGGCAAACATCGAAGAGACATTGGCCACGGGGGACCGCACACTATCGACACCCTTGGCCTTGATATAATCCCGCGCGCCCGATCGCAAAAAGACGCCCAGCCGGTCGATGTTCGGGGTATCCAACAAACAGGTCCCATGATGAAGCGCACGTTGTCGCGTCAATTTGAAAGCCGACCCGGAGATCTTCCGGGGCTGGTTTTCCCCGGATGACAGGACAATGTCATGGCGGTCGTTGACGCTGGTGTTAATGGCCCCCACGCGATGGAGTGCCCGCACCACCATCTCCGCATGCTTGTTTCGCGTGAACGTCGTCCGCGGCGAAATGACGCTATAGTTCAGATTGCCTTCGTCATGATATACTGCACCTCCTCCGGATCGCCGTCGCACATACATCACATCGCTGCCGTTGGAGTCGCCGGGATCGCGCTGCACCCGATCATTGTGCAGGGCATGTAGATTGGTCTCTAGCCATGGATTCTGGTTGCGGCCGATCACGACACACGGGCGGTTGATATAGAGGAAGAGGATGCTCGAGTCCGCGGGCGCGTTCTCGAGCAGGAAATGTTCAGTGGAGAGGTTCACGTAGGGATCTGTGGAAGAGGATTGGTAGATTTGATGCCGAGCGGATTGGCGACTGGCTAGCTGGGCGAAGTGGTCGGACGGAAAGGAGGAGTTATATCGACGAGGGGTGGAATTGAGGGCGGAGAGACGAGCATGGCGGGAGAGGGTGCGAGAGAATGATCGCAGACATGAGGGGGGAGGGAGGAAGGGGAGCATTGAGAGAGGGGAGGGGAGTTAGAAGGAGAGGAGAGGAGGGAGAGATGGAAAGAGAAATTGGAGTAAGGAAAGAGTTATCGGAAGTCACTGATACCCGCTTGGTACGATACCAGAAGATACAATACCAGACCAGACGGCACGTACCAGGTATGTACTGCACGGTACCGATCTGCGGGACCCCCGTACAGTACAGACTACAGAGGACGAGCAACTCCGATCGCCGGGCACTAAGGCCATTTTAAGGCGGCGATCGACCTGAAAAAGATGCCGCTTCGGATTCGCCTGAACATAATTCTGCGGCAGTCACGATTCGTGTGGTTCCACCCAGGAAAAGGTTATTCCCCTGTTGTTCCTCTCTTCTTCTTCTCCTTCTCTTCCTCTCCCCTCTGGATTCACTTTTTTCTTCCTGTCCGCTGTCGATTCATTTTTCTCCGGTGTTGGATACAAAGCCCCTCCCTTCCAACTCACTACCCCCGCCCTTCTCTCTCCTTTCTTCCGCGCAAGGGATCAATTGATTAACTCATCATGTCGACGTGGGGTGAACACTTCAGAGTCACCACGTAAGTCTACTTCTTAAGTCGAGCGGCCGAATGAGATTCAAAATAGAAATTGGAACGACTGACATGATGGTGTTTCGACCGCACACAGTTACGGTGAATCCCACTGCCGCTCCGTCGGCTGTATCGTCGATGGCTGCCCCCCTGGTATGGAGCTCACCGAGGACGATGTTCAGCCTCAGATGACTCGGAGACGTCCCGGTCAGAGCGCTCTGACGACACCCCGGAATGAGAAGGACCGCGTGGAAATCCAGTCGGGTACCGAGTTCGGCGTCACCCTGGGCACCCCGATTGGCATGATGGTTCGCAACGAGGACCAGAGGCCTAAGGACTATGGCGGTAGCACCATGGACTTGTACCCCCGACCCAGCCATGCTGACTTCACCTACCTCGAGAAATACGGTGTGAAGGCCAGCAGTGGAGGTGGTCGCAGCAGTGCTCGGGAAACCATCGGTGAGAGCGCCCCTCTACCCCGCGTTGCCTCAACTATATGAGGGCACAGACATAAGAAAGAAACAAACGATGCTGAAGAGATCAACTTCCATGTAGGTCGTGTCGCCGCCGGTTCCATCGCCGAAAAATACCTGCGTCTTTCCCACGGCGTTGAGATTGTTGCTTTCGTCTCCTCCGTCGGCAATGAGCACCTGTTCCCCCCAACCCCGGAGCACCCCACCGCCTCGACCAACCCCGAATACCTGGACCTCCTCGAGAAGATCGACCGCAATATGGTCGACTCGTTCGTCCCGACCCGTTGCCCTAACGAAGCAGCCGCTGCGCGCATGACCAAGGTGATCGAGCAGTTCCGTGACAACCACGACAGTATCGGCGGCACCGTGACCTGCGTCATCCGCAATGTGCCCGTGGGCCTGGGCGAGCCCTGCTTCGACAAGCTCGAGGCGAAGATCGCGCACGCTATGCTCAGCATCCCCGCCACCAAGGGCTTCGAGATCGGCTCTGGCTTCGGTGGCTGCGAGGTGCCCGGCTCCATCCACAACGACCCCTTCGTGGCGGCGAACGTGGAAACCCGCAGCGGCACCAACACCACCAGTGGCCAGCGACTGACCACCAAGACCAACAACTCCGGTGGTATTCAGGGCGGTATCTCCAACGGCGCCTCGATCTACTTCCGCGTCGCCTTCAAGCCCCCTGCCACCATCGGCCAGGCCCAGAGCACCGCTACTTACGACCTCGAGCAAGGTACCCTGGAGGCCAAGGGCCGTCACGACCCCTGCGTCGTGCCCCGCGCCGTCCCCATTGTCGAGACCATGTCCGCTCTGGTCATCATGGACGCCTTGATGGCCCAGTATGCGCGCGAGAGCGCCAAGTCTCTCCTGCCGCCGCTCCCCAAGACCATTCCGACCCGTCCCACGACGGCAGCGAATGGCTCCGCCTAGAGAGTCTGCTTTGGACCGTTTGTTATGGCATTTATGAGAAACTTTTGCTTTTTAATCTTGCAGTTATATGTTCCAATTTCGGGGGTTATAAAATAATTTTTTTTGTCCATCTGACCTTTTCAGAGCATTATAGAATGAATCATATTGATTATCCAATCTAGATAATACAAGGTTATTGTTTACCGTCCGTATTCTAGTACTATCAAAGTAATTCTCAACCTGATTTCATTTTCATCGTAATCACTTTATCAACATGAACTGCAAAGTCCAGGGGGGGGGGGGGGGGGGGGGGAGCTATTTAAAAACACAGTGGGGATAAAAAAACACCACAAAAACAATTGGAAAATAAAAATAAAAGCCGAAAAACGTGACGG